>NC_080381.1:110210737-110328774 GCF_014773155.1 Arachis stenosperma | reverse complement strand
GCATGTCCCAGAAAGCTTCTGATTGCCTTAATATTGGCAGGTGGTGGTAATTTTTCAATTACCTCTACCTTTGCCTTATCCACTCTATTCCCTTGCTTGAAATTTGTGCCCAAGGACAATTCCTTCAGTCACCATAAAGTGACATTTCTCCCAGTTTAAAACAGGTTAGTCTCTTGGCACCTTTTCAGGACAAGTGATAGGTGGTTAAGACAGGAGCTAATGAGTCTCCATATGAGAAGTCATCCATGAAGACTTCCAGAAATTTCTCTACCATATCTGAGAAGATAGAGAGCATGCACCTTTGGAAGGTTGCAGGTGCATGCACAGACCAAAAGGCATTCTCCTATAGGCAAACACGCCTGAAGGGCAGGGGAATGCTGTTTTCTCTTGGTCCTGAGGGTACTGCAATTTGGTTGTAGCCTGATAGCCATCCAAAAAGCAGTAGTAATCATGGCCAGCTAGTCTTTCTAGCATTTGGTCAATGAATGGTAAAGGAAAATGATCCTTTCTGGTGGCTGTATTGAGCCTTCTGTAGTCATCAAACATGCGCCACCCTGTGACTGTCCTTGTGGGAACCAGTTCATTTTTTTCATTATGAACCACTGTCATGCCTCCCTTTTTGGGAACAACTTGGACAGGGCTCACCAGGGGCTATCAGAAATAGGATAATAATCCCAGCCTCTAGTAGTTTAGTGACCTCTTTCTGCACCACCTCCTTCATGGCAGGATTTAGCCTCCTCTGTGGTTGAACCACTGGTTTGGCATTATCCTCCAACAGGATCTTGTGCATGCATCTAGCTGGGCTATGCCCTTAAGATCACTTATGGACCACCCAAGAGCTGTCTTGTGTGTCCTTAGCACTTTAATCAGTGCTTCCTCTTCCTGTGAATTTAAAGCAGAGCTTATAATCACTGGAAAAGTGTCACCCTCTCCCAGAAATGCATATTTCAGAGATGGTGGTAGAGGTTTGAGTTCAGGTTTGGGAGGCTTATCCTCCTCCTGAGGAATTTTCGAAAATTCCTTTACTTCCTCTAGTTCTTCTTGATCAGGTTGAGCATCTTTGAAGATGTCCTCAAGCTCTGATTCTAGGCTTTCAGTCATATTGATCTCTTCTACCAGAGAGTCATAATGTCAACGTCCATGCAGTCTTCTGGTGTGTCTGGATGCTGCTAGCTTTCACAGCATTCAACTTGAACTCATCCTCATTGACTCTCAGGTTACTTCCCTTTATGTACATCAATGAGAGTTCGTCCAGTTGCTAGGAAAGGTCTTCCTAGAATGAGAGTTGCACTTTTGTGCTCCTCCATTTCCAGCACCACAAAGTCAGTGGAAAGGCAAATGGCCCAACCTTGACAATCATGTCCTCTATTATGCCTGATGGGTGTTTAATGGAACCATCAGCAAGTTGGAGGCATATCCTGGTTGGTTTGACTTCTCCAATCAACCCAAGCTTTCTGTGGATGCGGTATTAGATTGATGCTTGCTCCAAGATCACATAGGGCTATCTTGGTGCAGGCGCCTTCTAATGTGCAGGGTATCATAAGCTTCCAGGATCTTTGAAGCTTTTCTGGTAAGCTTTCAAAATGACTGCACTGCATTCTTCAGTGAGAAACACTTTCAGTTTCTCTCCAATTCTTCTTATGGCTTAAGATCTCTTTCATGAACTTAGCATAAGAGGGTATTTGCTCAAGTGCCTCTGCAAACGGAATCTTTATTTCAAGAGTCCTTAGATAGTCAGCAAACGGGCAAATTGCTTATCCTGTTCCGCTTTGCGGAGTTTCTGAGGATAAGGCATCTTGGCTTGATATTCTTCAACCTTAGATGCTGCAGGTTTATTCCTTACAGAAATGGTTGAAGAGGCCTTGTTAGGGGGAATCATCAGAACTCAGGTGCCTGATTCTCCTTAGGCGTTTGAACGCCAGGAGTGGATGAAGTTTGGGCGTTAAACGCCAACTTCTCCCCTTTTCTGGCGTTTGAACGCCAGAACTGGGCAGGGAATGGGCGTTTAACGCCAGCTTTCCTCCCTGTTCTGGCGTTTGAACGCCAGTATTGGGCAAGGAATGGGCGTTTAACGCCAACTTTCCTTCCCTTCTGGCGTTTGAACGCCAATAATATTCCTCTCTGGGCTCTTACTGTCCTCAGAGGGATTTTGAACAGTGGCTTGGTCATCCTCTGTCAACTGTTCCTTAATTGACTTCTTGCTCTTTTGAGCAGTGGCATTCAGTGTTTTCCCACTCCTCAGTTGAACTGCTTGACATTCTTCTGTTATTGTTTAGATATTTGCTGTTTTGCTTGATTCAACTGCAGTTCTATGCTCTTGTTAGCAACCTTAGTATCATGGAGCATTTCTTTAAATTCTGCTAACTGTTCTGTCATCAGGAGCAATTGTTGATTAAGCTCATTCATCTGTTTCTTGAGGATCAGGATCAGTGACTACTGCCATGACCTCTTCTTGTGGAACGAATTCCTTGCTAGAATATAAGTATTGGTTTCTAGCAACAATGTCTATAAGCTCTTGAGCTTCTTCAATTGTCTTTCTCATGTGATAGATCCACCAGCTGAGTGGTCTAAGACATCTGAGCTTTTTCTGTAAGCCCATAGTAGAAGATGTCTAACTGTACCCACTCTGAAAACATTTCAGAGGGGCATTTTCTAAGCATACCTCTATACCTCTCCCAGGCATCATAAAGGGATTCATTATCCTCTTGTTTAAAGCCTTGGATGTCCAGCCTTAGCTGTGTCATCCTTTTGGAGGGTAAAAATGATTCAGGAATTTTTCTGATAACTGTTTCCATGTCTTTATGCTTGCTGTAGGTTGGTTATTCAACCACCTTTTTGCTTGATTTTTACAGCAAATGGAAACAGTAACAGTCTGTAGACATCCTGATCTACCTCTTTATCATGTATGTGTCAGCAATTTGTAAGAACTGTGCCAGAAACTCAGTAGGTTCTTCCTCTGGAAGACCGAATACTGGCAATTTTTGCTGCACTATGATAATGAGTTGAGGGTTTAGCTCAAGCTGCTTGTTTTGATGGGAGGTACACAGATGCTACCCCATATGCAGCTGTACTGGGGTTGGCATAGGACCCCAGAGTCCTTCTGGACTGGTTAATTCCACTTAAGTCCATAATGGACAAAAGGGAAATGATAATAATTGCAAAGAGATAAATTTTGTTTGTTTTTTTTTTTTATATAATCGAAAAATAAAAATAAAAACAAAAAGGAAATTTAAAATAAAAATTCGAAAATCAAAAGGAAAATAAAATAAGATTTCGAAAATTAGAAAGAAAATAGATCAAAGCAAATTGAAACTGAATCAATTAGTTAATTAAAAAGATTTTGAAAACAGCAATTAAAAAGATATCATTGAAAAATTTTTTTATGAAAAAGATTTGATTTTTTAAAAAGAGGAAAGAGAAGAACACAAAAAGACACCAAACTTAAAATTTTAGAAAATCAAACACTATTTTTTTCGAAAATTTTAAAGGAAAACACAAAGAGGACACCAAACTTAGAACTTTTATGAATCAGAAAGGGACTAAGAACAAGAAAAATCGAAAATTAAAAGAAAAACAAAAAGCATGCAATTGACACCAAACTTAGAATATGAACTAGACTCAACTAAAAGACTCTAAACCAACAAAAAGAAAACAGTCCTAATCTAAGCAACAAAATAACCGTTAGTGTCCAAACTCGAACAATCCCCGGCACGGCGCCAAAAACTTGGTGCACGAAATTGCAATAACACTTTTGCAATCCCGCACAACTAACCAGCAAGTGCACTGGGTCGTCGTCAAGTAATACCTTGCGTGAGCAAGGGTCGATCCCACGGAGATTGTCGGCTTGAAGCAAGCTATGGTTTCTTGTAATCTTAGTCAGGATATCAGAAATTATCAGGATTGATTGTAAAAAAAAAGAAGAACATGTAATGGTTACTTGTATTGCAGTAATGGAGAATAGGTTGAGGTTTGGAGATGCTCCATCTTCTGAATCTCTGCTTTCCTACTGTCTTCTTCATCAAACACGCAAGTTTCCTTCCATGGCAAGCTCGTATAGGGTCTCACTGTTGTCAGCAGCTACCTCCCATCCGCGCAGTGAAAGCTAATGCACGCACTCTGTCACAGTGCTGCCAATCACCGGTTTGGTTCCCTCCCCTACCGGAATAGAATAACTCTTTTGCGTCTGTCACTAACGCCCAGTAGGTTACAGGTTTGAAGCACGTCACAGTCATTCAATCATTGAATCCTACTCAGAATACCACAGACAAGGTTTAGACCTTCCGGATTCTCTTGAATGCTGCCATCAGTCCTGCCTATACCACGAAGATTCCGATTAAAGAACCCAAGAGATAACTACTCAATCTAAGATAGAACAGAGGTTTGTCAGGCACGTGTTCATAGTTGAGAATGATGATGATTGTCACGGATCATCACATTCATCCGGATTAAGAACAAGTGTTATCTTAGAACGGAAGCAAGCATGATTGAATAAGAAACAGTAGTAATTGCATTAATCCATCAAGACAGTAGAGCTCCTCACCCCCAACCATGGGGTTTAGAGGCTCATACTGTGAAAAGAAACGTTTACAAAATGTTATGAGGTCATGAGGTACTGATACAATGTCAAAAGATCCTATTAATAGTAAACTAGTGTCCTAAGGTTTACAGAAATGAGTAAATGACAGAAAAATCCACTTCCGGGCCCACTTGGTGTGTGCTTGGGCTGAGCAATGAAGGAATTTCGTGTAG
Source organism: Arachis stenosperma (assembly GCF_014773155.1). Taxonomy (NCBI): domain Eukaryota; kingdom Viridiplantae; phylum Streptophyta; class Magnoliopsida; order Fabales; family Fabaceae; genus Arachis; species Arachis stenosperma. Next base: position 110,324,025 of record NC_080381.1, on the reverse strand, counting down.
AGACCTTTTCTGGAGTTAAACGCCAGCTTTCATGCCAGTTTGGGCGTTTAACTCCAAATTTTATGCCAGTTCCGGCGTTTAACGCTGGAATTTCTGTAGGTGACTTTGAGCGCCGGATTGGGCCATCAAATCTTGGGCAAAGTATGGACTATTATATATTGCTGGAAAGCCCAGGATGTCTACTTTCCAATTCCGTTGAGAGCACGCCAATTGGGCTTCTGTAGCTCCAGAAAATCCACTTCGAGTGCAGGGAGGTCAGAATCCAACAGCATCTGCAGTCCTTTTCAGTCTCTGGATTAGATTTTTGCTCAGGACCCTCAATTTCAGCCAGAAAATACCTAAAATCACAGAAAAACACACAAACTCATAGTAAAGTCCAGAAAAGTGAATTTTAATTAAAAACTAATAAAAATATACTAAAAAGTAACTAAAAGATACTAAAAACATACTAAAAACAATGCCAAAAAGCATACAAATTATCCGCTCATCAAACGCCCATGTAAAGCATGTTCTGGGCGTTCAGCGCCCACATGTAGCATGTTTCTGGCGTTGAACGCCAGTTTCATGCTTGTTACTGGCGTTCAGCGCCAGCTTTTCCTCTAGGCACATTTCTGGCATTCAAATGCCAGAATGTGCTTGTTTCTGGCGTTTAGCGCCAGATTCATGCTCTGTTCTGGCGTTGAACGCCAGCCAGATGCTTCTTACTGGCGTTGAACGCCAGTCTGTGCTTCCTCCAGGGTGTGATTTTTCTTCTGCTGTTTTTGATTCTATTTTTAATTTTTATATTTTTTTCGTGACTCCACATGATCATGTACCTAATAAAACACAAAATAACAATAAAATAAAAATTAGATAAATAAAATTGGGTTACCTCCCAACAAGCGCTTCTTTAATGCCAATAGTTTGACAGTGGCTCTCATGGAGCCATAAAGGTGATCAGGTCAATGTTGTATAGTCCCAACACCAAACTTAGAGTTTGGATATGTGATCTTAACACCAAACTTAGAGTTTGGTTGTGGCCTCCCAACACCAAACTTAGAGTTTGACTGTGGGGGCTCTTCTTGACTCTGAACTGAGAGAAGCTCTTCATGCTTACTCTCTTTTGTCACAGAGGGATGGCCATGTGCCCTAAACACAAGGTAGTCCCCATTCAATTGAAGGACTAATTCACTTCTATTGACATCTATCACAGCTCCTGCTGTGGCTAGGAAAGGTCTTCCAAGGATGATGCATTCATCCTCCTCCTTCCTAGTGTCTAAGATTATGAAATCAGTAGGGATGTAAAGGCCTTCAACCTTTACTAACACGTCCTCTACTATTCCATAAGCTTGTCTCAATGACTTGTCTGCCAATTGTAATGAGAACAAGGCAGGTTGCACCTCAATGATCCCCAGCTTCTCCATTACAGAGAGTGGCATAAGATTTATCCCTGACCCCAGATCACACAGAGCTTTTGCAAAGGTCATGGTGCCTATGGTACAAGGTATCAAAAACTTGCCAGGATCTTGTTTCTTTTGAGGTAGAGTTTGCTGAATCCAGGTATCTAGTTCATTAATGAGCAAGGGAGGTTCACTTTCCCAAGTCTCATTACCAAACAACTTGGCATTCAGCTTCATGATAGCTCCTAAATATTGAGCAACTTGCTCTCTAGTCACATCTTCATCCTCTTCAGAGGAAGAATAGTCTTCAGAGCTCATGAATGGCAGAAGGAGATTTAATGGAATCTCTATGGTCTCTATATGACCCTCAGATTCCTTTGGATCCTTAATAGGAAACTCCCTCTTGCTTGAGAGACATCCCAGGAGGTCTTCCTCACTAAGATTTTCGTCCTCCTCCTCCCTTGTGCATTCGGCCATGTTGATCACATCAATGGCTTTGCACTCTCCTTTTGGATTCTCTTCTGTATTGCTTGGGAGAATACTGGGAGGAGTTTCAATGACTTTCTTACTCAGCTGGCCCACTTGTGCCTCCAGGTTTTTTATGGAGGATCTTGTTTCATTCATGAAACTGAAAGTGGCCTTTGACAGATCAGAGACTAGATTGGCTAAATTAGAAGTGCTTTGTTCAGAATTCTCTGTCTGTTGCTGAGAAGATGATGGAAAAGGCTTGCTATTGCTCAGCCTATTACGTCCACCATTGTTAAAGCTTTGTTGAGGCTTTTGTTGATCCTTCCATGAGAAATTTGGATGATTTCTCCATGATGAGTTATAGGTGTTTCCATAAGGTTCACCCATGTAATTAACCTCTGCCATGGCAGGGTTCTCAGGATCATAAGCTTCTTCAGAAGCTGCCTCTTTAGTACTGTTGGATGCATGTTGCCATCCATTCAGATTTTGAGAGATCATGTTGACTTGCTGAGTCAACACTTTGTTCTGAGCCAATATGGCATTCAGAGCATCAATTTCAAGAACTCCTTTCTTCTGAGGTATCCCATTATTCACGGAATTCCTCTCAGAAGTGTACATGAATTGGTTGTTTGCAACCATGTCAATGAGTTCTTGAGCCTCTTCAGGCGTTTTCTTTAGGTGAATAGATCCACCTGCAGAATGGTCCAATGACATTTTTGAAAATTTAGATAGACCATAATAGAATATATCTAATATGGTCCATTCTGAAAACATGTCAGATGGACACCTTTTGGTCAGCTGCTTGTATCTTTCCCAAGCTTCATAGAGGGATTCATCATCTTTTTGTTTGAAGGTTTGAACATCCACTCTCAGCTTGTTTAGCTTTTGAGGAGGAAAGAATTTATCCAAGAAGGCCGTGACCAGCTTATCCCAGGAGTCCAGGCTATCCTTAGGTTGTGAATCCAACTATATTCTAGCTCTGTCTCTTACAGCAAAAGGGAAAAGCATGAGTCTGTAGACTTCAGGATCAACTCCATTCGTCTTTACAGTCTCACAGATCTGCAAGAACTCAGTTAAAAACTGATAAGGATCTTCAGATGGAAGTCCATAAAACTTGCAGTTTTGTTGCATTAAGGCAACTAGCTGAGGTTTCAGCTCAAAGTTGTTGGCTCCAATGGCAGGAATGGAGATGCTTCTTCCATCAAATTTGGATGTTGGCTTTGTGAAGTCACCAAGTATTCTCCTTGCATTATTATTATTTTCGGCTGCCATCTCCTTCTCTTGTTCGAATATTTCTGAAAGGTTACCTTTAGAATGTTGTAATTTAGCTTCTCTTAATTTCCTCTTCAGAGTCCTTTCAGGTTCTGGATCAATTTCAACAAGAGTGCCTTTATCCTTGTTCCTGCTCATATGAAAGAGAAGAAAACAAGAAAAGAAAGAGGAATCCTCTATGTCACAGTATAGAGATTCCTTTATGTTAGTAGAAGAAGAAAGAGGAGAAGAGTGAAGAAGAATGGGTTCGAATTTTTAGATGAAGAGAGGTGAAGAGAGGTGTTAGTAAATAAATAATTAAAAAAAAATAAGAAAAGAGATGGAGAATTTCGAAAATAATTTTGAAAAAGAGGTTAGTATTTTCGAAAATTAAAGATAAGATAAGATTAAAATTAAAATTTAAAACAATTAATTAATTAAAAATAATTTTTGAAAAAGGGATGAGATATTTTCGAAAATTAGAGAGGGAAAAGTAGTTAGGTGGTTTTGAAAAAGATAAGAAACAAACAAAAAGTTAATTAGTTGGTTGAAAAAGATATTAAAATCAAATTTGAAAAGATAAGAAGATAAGAAGTTAGATAAGATATTTTGAAATCAAATTTTGAAAAAGATAAAATTTTTGAAAAATATAAGATAAGAGATAAAAAGATTTAATTTAAAAATTTGAAATTACTTACTTCACTAACAAGAAACTACAAGATAAGATTCTAGAATTTAAAGATTGAACCTTTCTTAACAAGAAAGTAACAAACTTCAAATTTTTGAACCAATCACATTAATTGTTAGCTAATTTTCAAAAATATGATATAAAAGATAAGAAAAAGATTTTGAAAAATAATTTTTTTAAAATTTTCAAAAATTAGAAAAAGATGAAAAAGATATGATTTTTGAAAAAGATTTTGAAAAGATAAGATTTTTAAAATTGAAATTTTGACTTGACTTGTAAGAAATAACTAATTTTAAAAATTTTTGACTAAGTCAACTCAAATTTTCGAAAATTATGAGAGAAATAAGGAAAAGATATTTTTTTTATTTTTGAATTTTTAATGATGAGAGAGAAAAACATAAAAAATGACCCAAAACATGAAAATTTTGGATCAAAACACATGATGCATGCAAGAACACTATGAATGTCAGGATGAACACCAAGAACACTTTGAAGATCATGATGAACATCAAGAACATAATTTTGAAAAATTTTTAATGCAAAGAAAACATGCAAGACACCAAACATAGAATTCTTTAATGCATGGACTCTAACAAACGAAAAATGCATATGAAAAACAACAAACAACACAAAATAAGAAAACATCAAGATCAAACAAGAAGACTTGTCAAGAACAACTTGAAGATCATGAAGAACACTATGAATGCATGGAATTTTCGAAGAAAGCAAGAAAAATTTTTAAAGCATGCAATTGACACCAAACTTAAAAATTGACTCAAGACTCAAACAAGAAACATAAAATATTTTTGATTTTTATGATTTTATTAATTTTTTTGTATTTTTATTATTTTTTCGAAAACATTCTTTTAGAAAAACGAAAATAAAAGAAAAATTTTGAAAAAGATTTTTGAAAAGAAAATTACCTAATCTGAGCAACAAGATGAACCGTCAGTTGTCCATACTCGGACAATCCCCGACAACGGCGCCAAAAACTTGGTGGACAAAATTGTGATCACATCAATTTAGTATTCTTTGTTGTTGTATGAAATCATTATTATGGCAACTATGTGTGGACACAACTCCGTTCAACTTAACCAGCAAGTGTACTGGGTCATCCAAGTAATACCTTACGTGAGTAAGGGTCGATCCCACAGAGATTGTTGGTATGAAGCAAGCTATGGTCACCTTGTAAATCTCAGTTAGGCAGATTAAATGGTTATGGATTTCGAAAATTAATAATAAATAGAAATTAAAAAGGGATAGAAATACTTATGTAAATCAATAGTGCAAATTTCAGATAAGTGTATGGAGATGCTAGAATCCTTTCGAATCTCTACGTTCTTATTACTTTTATCCAATCCTTCTTACTCCTTTCCATGGCAAGCTGTATGTAGGGAATCACCATCATCAATGGCTACTTTTCATCCTCTCGGAAAAATGGTCCTATGCGCTGTCACTGCACGGCTAATCGTCTGGAGGCATCACCCTTGACAATGGCTACATCCCGTCCTCTCAGTCAAAATGGTCCTATGCTCTGTCACAGCATGGCTAATCATCTGTCGGTTCTCAATCAGGTTGGAATAGAATCCCTTGATTCTTTTGCGTCTGTCACTAACGCCCAGCCTTCAGGAGTTTGAAGCTCGTCACAGTCATTCAATACCGGAATCCTACTCGGAATACCACAGACAAGGTTAGAATTTCCGGATTCCCGGGATCCTACTCGAAATACCACAGACAAGGTTAGACTTTCCGGATCCCCATGAATGCCGCCATCCATCTAGCTTATACCACAAAGATTCTGTTGGGGAATCTAAGAGATATGCGTCCGGCCTAAAGTAGAACGGAAGTGGTTGTCAGTCACGCGCGTTCAGAGGTGAGAATGATGATGAGTATCACGGATCATCACAATCATCAAAGTGTTGTGCAACGTATATCTTGGAATAAGAATAAAAGATAATTGAATAAAAAGTAATAGTAATTGTATTGAAACTTGAGGTACAGCAGAGCTCCACACCTTTAATCTATGATGTGTAGAAACTCCACCGTTGAAAATACATAAGTGAAAGGTTCAGGCATGGCCGAGAGGCCAGCTCCCATGATCTGAGAACTAAACGTCCCAAGATTAAACTGTCAAAAGATGTCTAATACAATAGTAAATTATCCTATTTATACTAGACTAGCTACTAGGGTTTACAGGAGTAAGTAATTGATGCATAAATCCACTTCCGGGGCCCACTTGGTGTATGCTTGGGCTGAGCTTGATCTATCCACGAGCTGAGGCTTTTCTTGGAGTTGAACGCCGAGTTATAGCGTGTTTTGGGCGTTCAACTCCGGATCATGACGTTTTTCTGGCGTTTAACTCCAGACAGCAGCATGTACTTGGCGTTCAACGCTAATTTACGTCGTCAATTTCCGAATAAAGTATGGACTATTATATATTGCTGGAAAGCTCTAGATGTCTACTTTCCAACGCCGTTGAGAGCGAGCCATTTGGAGTTCTGTAGCTCCAAATTCCAACAGCATCAGTAGTCCTTTTGTCAGCCTTTTTCAGAGTTTTGCTCAAGTCCCTCAATTTCAGCCAGAATTTACCTGAAATTATAGAAAAACACACAAACTCATAGTAAAGTTCAGAAATGTGAATTTAACATAAAAACTAATGAAAACATCCCTAAAAGTAGCTTGAACTTACTAAAAACTACATAAAAACAATGCCAAAAAGCGTATAAATTATCCGCTCATCAGGTAACCACTGTAACTCCCTTTCTTAGCTATGTCCTGCCTTTTTCCTCACCAAAGAACACTACTAGAACCACCGGTGGCACTAACTCGCACTATTTCTTGTTGTTTTCATTCAATTTGAACCCAATATTTCCTCTGGGTGCTGTGGTCATTGACGTTGCAATAAGAAATGAATGCTAATGTCATTGTCACAGACGGGTTATCGCTGCTGGTTATGATTCATGAAAATGAATATGAATGGGCCTTGTGCCAAATTGCTAATGCGAAAGGGCCCGCCTAACGGATAGTCTGAGATTGCTAATGCGGGAATATTTGCCTAATTGATAGCACTGTTCCTTACTATGATACACATTAAAATGTTATTACAATGAGGCCTATTTGACATGGGTAACTATGATGCCAAGGTGTCTAATTGACACAGTAAATGGACCATATTCAGGGTTCACTCCGAGAAACATCGGGTTGCGGGTAGAAAAACGACGCATGAGCTCATAGCCTACTTAGGACAGACATGAATCATATTGATTGCTGATGAGCAGATATTTTATACGCTTTTTGGGGGTATTTTCATATAGTTTTTAGTAGGATCTAGCTACTTTTTAGTATATTTTTATTAAAGTTTATGCAAAAATCACAATTCTGGACTTTACTACGAGTTTGTATATTTTTCTATAATTTCAGGTATTTTCTGGCTAAAATTGAGGGACCTGAGCAAAAATCTAATTCAGAGGCTGAAAAAGGACTGCAGATGCTGTTGGATTTTGACCTCCCTGCACTCGAAATATATTTTCTGGAGCTAAAGAAGCCCAATTAGCGCGCACTCAATTGAGTTAGAAATTACACATCCAGGGCTTTCCAGCAATATATAATAGTCCATACTTTGCTCGAGTTATGATGATGCAAACTGGCGTTTAAATGCCAAGTTTCTGCCCTATTCTGGTGTTAAACGCCAGAAACAGTATACAAGCTGAAGTTATACGCCCAAACTGGCACAAAAGTTGGAGTTAAACACTAGGAATAGCCTCTACACGTGAAAGCTTCATTGTTCAGCCCAAACACACACCAAGTGGGCTCCGGAAGTGGATTTCTGCACTATCTATCTTAGTTTACTCATTTTCTGTAAACCTAGGTTACTAGTTTAGTATAAAAACTACTTTTAGTGATTAATTTTGTACCTCATGACATTTTACATCTGAACTTGTATTTCCTACGGCATGAGTCTCTAAACTCCATGGTTGGGGGTGAGGAGCTCTGCTGTGTCTCGATGAATTAATGCAATTATTTCTGTTTTCTATTCAATCACGCTTGTTTCTATTCTAAGATATTCATTTGCACTTCAACATGATGAATGTGATGATCAGTGACACTCATCACCATTCTCAACCTATGAACGCGTACCTGACAACCACTTCCGTTCTACCTTAGATTGAATGTATATCTCTTGGGTTCTTGGTTCGCGAGTGTGACTGCCTCTCCTGACAACAGAGCATTCAAATCTGTGAGATCAGAGTCTTCGTGGTATAAGCTAGAATCAATTGGCAGCATTCCTGAGATCCAGAAAGTTTAAACCTTGTCTATGGTATTCCTAGTAGGATCCGAGAAGGGATGACTGTGACGAGCTTTAAACTCACGAATGCTGGGCGTAGTGACAGACGCAAAAGGATCAATGGATCCTATTCCGACATTAGTGAGAACCAACAGATGATTAGCCATGTACATGGACCCTTTTCACTGAGAGGACGGCTGGTAGCCATTGACAACGGTGATCCACCAACATACAGCTTGCCATGGAAGGAGACCTGCGTGTGTGAAGAAGAAGACAGTAGGAAAGCAGAAATTCAGAAGACAGAGCATCTCCAAAACTCCAACCTATTCTCCATTACTGACTAACAAGTATTTATTTCAAGCTCTTTTACTTTTTGCAATTAAAACTAAGAACCACTATTGATATCCTGACTAAGAATAATAAGATAACCACAGCTTGCTTCAAGCCGGCAATCTCCGTGGGATCAACCCTTACTAACGTAAGATATTACTTGGACGACCCAGTGCACTTGCTGGTTAGTTGTGCGGAATTACAAAGTGTGAGTGTAATTTTCGTGCACCAAGTTTTTGGTGCCATTGTCGGGGATTGTTCGAGTTTGGACAACTGACGGTTTATTTTGTTGCTTAGATTAGGAATAATTTATTTTTGTTGGTTTAGAGTCACTAGAATTGCATCTGCTATTTTCCTTTCAAAAATATTTCAAAAATACTATTTTTCTTTATTAATTTTTAATTTTTATTTGAGTCTTCTGTTTGAGTTTAGTTTCATATTTTAATTTTGGTGTCAATTGCATGTTTTTATTTTCCTTTAAATTTTCGAGTTTGCGTTCATTGTTCTTGCTTGATCTTCAAGTCGTTCTTGCTATTTTTCTTGTTTGATCTTTAGTTTTTCTTGATTTGTGTCTTTTCTTATTTTTCTTGTGCATTTTCAAATTATGAGTGTTCAAAAAAATTACATATATTAAATACTGATGCAAGTGCATATTTGCTTTATTAGCTAGTTAGTTTAGCTAGTTTTAGCTTAATTTCACTCATTTTCTCTAAATAAACAAGTCCTTTTATGAGTTTTGTTTCCATGCATGAGAGTACCAAGGAATATGTTAATTCTAGCCAAATTCATGCAAATGATTTAAGGAATGCATATATGAATGAGTATGAATGAATCTCATGAAATTTATTGCATGAATTGGTAAGACTTTGAAGCTATTTCCCTTGTTGATGATAGGTGATGAAACAAGGAAGCATGGAAGCAAGAATGATGCAAGCTGGGCAAGAAGTTGGCGTTGCCAACTTGGATGTAATGGGCGTTGTTCTTGGCAACGCCAGGAAGAGGAGTTGGCGTTGCCAACTTGGGAATGAAGGGCGTTTTCATGGACAACGCCAGGCAGCCTTGGAAGCAAAGTTGGCGTTGCCAACTTGAAGAATAGGCTGAGTTGTTGAAGGCAACGCCCACACAAGCAAGGAACTTGAGCCATGAAGGAGTGTCGAGGGCGTTGCCAACGCCAAGAACTATGGGCGTTGTTGAAGGTAACGCCACACACACAAGCTTGGCCCTGGAAAAGGAGCTGGCGTTGCCAACTCAAGATGGGCGTTGCCAACGCCACACAACCAAGCAACAAATGGAGCCCTGGAAGAAAAGGAGCTGGCGTTGCCAACTCAAGATGGGCGTTGCCAACGCCACACAACCAAGCAACAAATGGAGCCCTGGAAGAAAAGGAGCTGGCGTTGCCAACTCAAGATGGGCGTTGCCAACGCCACACAAGAATGCTTGGTTAGGCACCAAGTCTTGGTGCCAACCAAGTTACCAATGCCCACAAGCCTTGCCAACCAAGTTGCTAACGCCAGGAAAGGCACAATGCACGTTGCCAACGCCCATATGCCTTGCCATGCACGTTGCCAACGCCAAGAAGCTAATATGGAGCCTTGAGAAAGGCTCGAGCACGTTGCCAACGTGCTGAAGAGAAGGAGTGTTCATCAATAACGCCAGGAAATTGTGGTGCACGTTGCCAACTTGGAAATGCATGGGCGTTATCCACAACAACTCCAACAAGGCAGCCTGACCATGTCCTCTTCAATGGAAGATATCTTGAGCTACAGAGATCCAAATTGAGTGCTTCCAGTTGCATTGGAAAGCTGACAATCATAGCTTTCCAACAATATATAATAGTCTATGGTGGAGCACAAAATTGAAGCCAAACCAGAGTCATCTTTAGGCCCTAAAAACAAGAACATGAAGTGGAATTCAAGAAGGCTAGAGTTGAGCCTGGAGGGGGGACACGAGCACGTTGCCAACGTGCATATTAGGGTGCGTGTTTTGCAACAACGCCAGCCCCAAGTCCCTGCCTTGGGAGAGTAAAGCACGAGCACGTTGCCAACTTGGAGGTGAAGGTGCGTTTTTGGCAACAACTTGGCAGCTTGACCTTACCTTCTTTGAGGAACCATAACTTGAGCTAGGAAAGTCCAATTGAGGTGATTCCAGTGGCATTAGAAAATAGACATCAAGAGCTTTCCAATGATGTATGGTAGTCCATATTGAAGCAAAAGGTTGACACTCAAATTCTGGGCTACATTTAGCATGAAAATAGAGTCAAGAAGAGGAAAAGCAAGTTGTTGGCAACAACTTGGGCTAGCAACGCCCAAGTCTCATACTTCACTCCCAGGAAAATGTCTTGCACGTTGCCAACGTGCATTTGGCCTGGAGTTAGTGCCAATAACGCCAAGCCAATGGGCCAGAATTGGTGCCAACTTACTCTGCCTCCTCTATTCCTCACAAAGGCCAGAAACTTCATCAATTGAACCAGAAATTCAACAAAGAGAAAGCCCATATTGCTAACCCACTTGAAGATCTTTGAAAGAGCTTTAGGACTAGTATAAATAGAGATTTAGTTTGTACTTTGAGGGACTTTTTTGATTACTTTTTAACACTTAGCTTTTTTATTCACTTTTAGCATTTTTACTTGGCTTTGTAAGAACTTCCGGGTACTCTCCCGGAAAGCTCATTTTGGCTTTTCTATTGGAACTTTTCTTCTTCATTTTACAAGTTTTAAGCACTTCATTCTTCTTCTTCTTCTTCCTGGACATTGAGTTTAATTCTTGTTGATGGCAATTGTTGTTGAAATTGGAGCAATGACTCACTAAACCCCACTTTCATTAGGGGGAGAAGCTCTGTTTGTTGGAATGGATTGATGAACCCATCTTTCCTCCTCAATTCTAGTGGTTGATCTAAAGAGGGAACTCTTGATCTTCACAGATTCAACCACCATCGAGAGAGGGGTTAATCTATATGAATTATGTGGTGAGTTAGAGGAATGAGCCACATAATTCAGTTTAGAGTTCATCCTTTCATGATTTCTTTAATCAATATACCTTGGTTAGTATGTGAGATGTAACTCTCCTTGGTTGAGATTATAGAAATTGTGTGGCTGGATAACATATGAGCTTCATCTCTTCTCATGAACAATTAGATCACGAGAGTGGCAATTGGTTATGTTGAGAGAGATTGAATCACCAAGAGATTGGGGTTCAATCACCCACTTGCCATAGATCTATACCCATGATTGAGAAGGATTTGACTAACATCAATTCATGAAAACTAACATCTCTGATCCCTAATGATCCTCTCTATCATAAATTCTCATTTCTCTTGCTCTAGTTATTTGATTACCCATTTCCCAATCCCCTTCTACATTCTGTCTATTTACTACTCTTGTTATTTACATTCTGTTCATTTACTTCTTGCCATTTACTCTTATGTTCTTTAAATTTCTGCAACCTTTAATTCCTTGCAATTTATCTTTGATGTTATTTAAGTTTCTTGCACTTTAAGTTTCCGTCATTTACTTGCACTTTATTTATATCTTCTAGTTCTTTACATTCTTTGCCATTTAAATTCTTGCAATTATGTTCAAAAATCAAAATGCTCATGAAATCAAACTATGTTTGCTTGACTAAATTTACCATTAGCTAAAGTTGCTTAATCTTCCAATCCTCGTGGGATCGACCTCACTCCTAGTGAGTCTTATTACTTGATGCGACCCGGTATACTTGCCGGTTATATGTGAAATCCTAATTTTTACGTATCAAGTTTTTGGCGCCGTTGCCGGGGATTGGTTAGATTGACAATGATTAAGTGAAAGGTGGTTTAGATTGAGCATTTTTTTGTGTTTTTGTTAAGCCTACTAACTGTTTGATACTTTGTTTCACTAACCCCAATTCCACTCTAGTTCTAGAATATTTCACTTGTGATTTTGGTTTTATTTGTGTATGTCAGGAGCTAATAGACATAATATTGAGGACGAGAGAACCCGCCGAAGGATAAGGAGAGCAGAAAGAGGAAAGGGAATAGTTGGTGAAGAGGATTCAGAGGGAGAAGATCAAGTCATGGAGGATGACATGCACAATCCTGGAGGGGTCAACAACAATGATGGACCACCTAGAAGGGTGCTATCTTCCTACACCATCCCTGATCCAAGACATTGTGGGAGTAGTATTGCCACTCCTCCAGTTCAGGCCAATAACTTTGAGTTGAAACCTCAGCTCATCACTTTGGTACAGAACAACTGCTCTTATGGAGGGGGACCTCTTGAAGACCCAAATCAACATCTATCTGTTTTTCTGAGGATATGCAATACAGTGAAGACAAATAGAGTGCATCCAGATGTCTACAAGTTGTTACTATTTCCATTCTCTTTGAGGGATAAAGCCACTCAATGGCTAGAATCATTCCCCAAGGAAAGCCTCAATGATTGGAATGACCTGATGGGCAGATTTCTAGCAAAGTTCTACCCACCTCAAAGAATCATTAAGTTGAAGACAGAGGTACAAACTTTCAGGCAAATGGAAGGGGAGTCATTGTATGAAGCCTGGGAAAGGTATAAGGCACTCATGAGAAGATGTCCACCTGACATGTTTAGTGACTGGGTCAAGCTCCAAAACATCTATGAAGGTTTAAACTTAGAAGCAAGGAAGGGACTAGACTACTCATCAGGAGGATCACTCAACATGATGAAAACTGCCGAAGAGGCTCAAGACCTCATTGAGATTGTGGCAAACAATCAATATTATTACTCATCAGAGAGGCAGCATAATCCGACCCCAAAGAAAGGTGTAATGGAGCTTGAAGGTGTTGATGCTATCTTGGCACAAAATAAGTTAATGCACCAACAAATCCAACAACAAATGGAGATGATAACAAAGAGAATGGATGGTTTGCAACTTGCAGCAGTGAGCACAACAAATCAACCATTGCTTGAATGGAGCCAAGGTGAAGGGACCACTGTTGAACAACCACAAGAGCAAGTTCAATACATGCAGAATACTTCAAATTCTCAGGATGAATTTCATGGTGATACATACAACTCATCTTGGAGAAATCATCCCAATCTAAAGTGGGGTGAAAACCATTGGCAAAAGAACAACAACCACAATCACACCCGCAACACAAATAACCAAAATTACCATGCCAACAACACTAACCAATATAGAAAAACACAAAACACATATCAACCACCCCATCATAATTCACAAACTCACCAAAATAACTTCTCTGCACCAACATCCACTTCACAAAATTACCACACTAATCCACCCAACAACTTCCAACAACAATTAACCCCCATCATACCTCCAATTGACCATCATGAGGCCAGAATCTCAAGTCTGGAAGCAACCTTGCAAGCACTTGCTCAAACCACTCAAGCCTTAGCTAAGGGACACAAGGAACATGAGGTCATCATGAAGAATATTGAGAGACAAGTGGGACAATTGGCCAAACAAGCCGAGCGACCAACCAATGTTCTTCCAAGTGATACGATACCCAACCCAAGAGACACAGAAAAAGCCATAAAATGGGAGGAGTGTAAAGCAATCACCCTGAGAAGTGGGAAGAAAGTGGAGACAGAAGCCATTACTCAGGAAGAGCACATCAAAGAAGGCCTAAAAGAAGAATGTAAGGCTTTGCAGTTAAGGAGTGGCAAGGTAGTTGGTGAAAGTTCAAATAAAGAAGCAATAAAACCCAAAGAGCAAGACACAGTAGAAGTACATGTGGAAAGGAAAGGTGAAGAAAAGGGTTCAACATCTAACAAAGGCAAAGAAGTTGTCAAGCCACAAAGCAACCCACCTGGACAAAGAAGCAACCGTGATAGCAATGGGAGTGTGAATCCACAACAAGAAGCAGTGAAAGCATACCAACCAATGCTCCCATACCCTCAAAGGTTTAAAGAAGAGAACAAAGAGAAGCAATATTCCAAATTCTTGGAAATATTCAAGACACTACACATCAACATCCCCTTCATTGAAGCACTTGAACAAATGCCCCTATATGCTAAGTTCATGAAGGAATTGTTAACAAAGAAAAGATCCTTGAAAGAGGGACAAACGATTGTGATGACCAGGGAGTGTAGTGCCATCATCCAGAAAAAGTTGCCAAAGAAGATGAAAGACCCAGGGAGCTTTCACATCCCCTGCACAATAGGCAACATGATGATTGAGAGAGCATTTTGTGATCTTGGTGCAAGCATAAATCTGATGCCTTTATCTTTGATGAGGAAGCTTCAGATTCATGAATTGAAACCTACAAAGATAGCCCTTCAAATGGCGGATAAATCTATTCAGCAAGCACTCGGGGTTGTAGAGAATGTATTAGTAAAGGTGGACAAATTTTTCCTCCCAGTTGACTTTGTCATCCTAGACATAGAGGAAGATGACAACACTCCCATTATTCTAGGGAGGCCCTTTTTAGCCACTGCCAGGGCATTGATAGATGTCGAAAAAGGAGAATTAATGCTAAGGGTGCATGATGAGCATATAGTGTTCCATGTCTTCAAGAATTTGCAAGACTCCACCCAAGAGGAAGAGTGTATGAAGATTGATTCCATAGATCCAAACTTGAAAGAGGCGCCTGATGAGGCACTTCCAAGCTCATGCTGGAAAGAAAATGAAGAGGTGGAGGTGCTGCAACAAGCTCAAAGAATAGAGGAGAAGCTGCAATCAAAGTCAGCATTTAAGATTCATAGCAAGGACAGTCCAAAAATTGAGATCCCAAAACCTGAACTATCTCCTGGAAAAGAAGAGAGTCCCAAGAAGAAAATGCCAAGAGGATGGAGAAACAAGAAAATCCCCACTGAAGACTTCTCACCAGGGGATAAAGTGATGCTAACTTACCAACCAATAGAGACATCTACACACTTTTCTGGATACTACACAGTGAACAAAATCCTCTCACTTGAACATGTGGAAATCATCAAGAATGATACTGGAAGGAAGCTCACGGTGAAAGGGGAAGGATTAAGGCACTATGATCATCATCCGCCCTAAAGAGGGACAACCGTCAAGCTAATGACGATAAAAAAGCGCTTGTTGGGAGGCAACCCAACCAAAGGTAGTCTTCTTTTCTTAGTTAATTCAACAAAAGAGTTAAGTATATTTATCTGCATTGCAAGGAGCTAAGTTTGGTGTTACACACCAACAGAATTCAAAGGTGAATGTGAGGTGCTAAGTTTGGTGTTCCACCAAAAAGTTTCATTATAGACACATTTTAACCCTTTGCATGATTAGTCACTAGCTCCAAACAATCAGAAAAATTACTTAACAATTGCTACTTTTAATTTAGATTTTATTTCCTTAATTGTTATCTTTAATTTTGCTTACTTGAAACACATGTGCTACTAATGTTTCATTGTGTAAGACATTCATGATCTATCTTAGCCCCATAGCCATGGTTCTAATTGTTGCTTGAGGACAAGCAATCATTCTAAGTTTGGTGTGGGAAGGGAAAGAAAAGGAGGAGAAGGACAACAATAGAGAAGATAAATTACAAGGTTGTAAAGTTCTTTTTCCTCTCATTTGTTTCCAGCACTTTAAATTGCATGATTGTCTTATTACCTTTTTTATATGCATGTGTGGTATGAATAAGCATAGCTTGAATTTTGATTTGCAATATGTTGCTGTGGCATTATGACTACCAACTTGAGTCTTGTGAATTCAAAAGCAAAAAAAGGCATCATGATCATAAACAAACAAGGAATTAAAGAAGAACTTGGCATGTGCATACAAGTATTGGAAGGCTAGTATGTTTGATTGTTGCTCAATTGCATTAGATTTGATTTAATTGAAGTTTTCATCTAGGACATTTTGTGAAATCTTTTGAAATCATGAAAACCTTGAAAAAAAGAGGCAAAGAAAAGAAAAAGGGAAAGAATGAGAAAGTTGAAGGCTCTGAGTACCAATGACAATTCCATTGTTAAGTACTTGTGGTGTTTATGTATCAAGTAAAATGCTTGAAAACAAAACACTTAGAAGTCAAGGCTAGGCTCAAGTGCAAAAGCACTCCCTCAAAGCTCAAGGCTCTGAGCATCAATGATTAGAGAGTCAAGAAAAGAAATAAATGTGCTTAATGAAATCCTCTAATTAAATGCTTGTGGTGTTTATGTATCAAGTGGTAATACTTGAAAACAAAGCATTTAGAGTCGTAGTTTTGTTATCAACTCATGGGGCAAAGCACCCAAAAGAGAAGCTAATAAGAAAAATCAAAAGCTTGTTTCAAGGAAGAAATATAAGAAAAAGATTTCATAAATTGAGCTAGATAGAAGCATCAATCATTTACATTTCTTTTGTGATTGTAGCATGCTTAGAAAACTAGCTTACCATGAACATTGAGTTGCTATTCTTCTTACCTTGGATTGTCAATTTCTATTGCATGATTCTTTTCTTGCTTGAGGACAAGCAAGGTTTAAGTTTGGTGTTGTGATGCAAGTGCATATTTGCTTTATTAGCTAGTTAGTTTAGCTAGTTTTAGCTTAATTTCACTCATTTTCTCTAAATAAACAAGTCCTTTTATGAGTTTTGTTTCCATGCATGAGAGTACCAAGGAATATGTTAATTCTAGCCAAATTCATGCAAATGATTTAAGGAATGCATATATGAATGAGTATGAATGAATCTCATGAAATTTATTGCATGAATTGGTAAGACTTTGAAGCTATTTCCCTTGTTGATGATAGGTGATGAAACAAGGAAGCATGGAAGCAAGAATGATGCAAGCTGGGCAAGAAGTTGGCGTTGCCAACTTGGATGTAATGGGCGTTGTTCTTGGCAACGCCAGGAAGAGGAGTTGGCGTTGCCAACTTGGGAATGAAGGGCGTTTTCATGGACAACGCCAGGCAGCCTTGGAAGCAAAGTTGGCGTTGCCAACTTGAAGAATAGGCTGAGTTGTTGAAGGCAACGCCCACACAAGCAAGGAACTTGAGCCATGAAGGAGTGTCGAGGGCGTTGCCAACGCCAAGAACTATGGGCGTTGTTGAAGGTAACGCCACACACACAAGCTTGGCCCTGGAAAAGGAGCTGGCGTTGCCAACTCAAGATGGGCGTTGCCAACGCCACACAACCAAGCAACAAATGGAGCCCTGGAAGAAAAGGAGCTGGCGTTGCCAACTCAAGATGGGCGTTGCCAACGCCACACAACCAAGCAACAAATGGAGCCCTGGAAGAAAAGGAGCTGGCGTTGCCAACTCAAGATGGGCGTTGCCAACGCCACACAAGAATGCTTGGTTAGGCACCAAGTCTTGGTGCCAACCAAGTTACCAACGCCCACAAGCCTTGCCAACCAAGTTGCTAACGCCAGGAAAGGCACAATGCACGTTGCCAACGCCCACAAGCTTGCCATGCACGTTGCCAACGCCCATATGCCTTGCCATGCACGTTGCCAACGCCAAGAAGCTAATATGGAGCCTTGAGAAAGGCTCGAGCACGTTGCCAACGTGCTGAAGAGAAGGAGTGTTCATCAATAACGCCAGGAAATTGTGGTGCACGTTGCCAACTTGGAAATGCATGGGCGTTATCCACAACAACTCCAACAAGGCAGCCTGACCATGTCCTCTTCAATGGAAGATATCTTGAGCTACAGAGATCCAAATTGAGTGCTTTCAATTGCATTGGAAAGCTGACATTCAGAGCTTTCCAACCATATATAATAGTCTATGGTGGAGCACAAAATTGAAGCCAAACCAGAGTCATCTTTAGGCCCTAAAAACAAGAACATGAAGTGGAATTCAAGAAGGCTAGAGTTGAGCCTGGAGGGGGGACACGAGCACGTTGCCAACGTGCATATTAGGGTGCGTGTTTTGCAACAACGCCAACCCCAAGTCCCTGCCTTGGGAGAGTAAAGCACGAGCACGTTGCCAACTTGGAGGTGAAGGTGCGTTTTTGGCAACAACTTGGCAGCTTGATCTTACCTTCTTTGAGGAACCATAACTTGAGCTAGGAAAGTCCAATTGAGGTGATTCCAGTGGCATTAGAAAATAGACATCAAGAGCTTTCCAATGATGTATGGTAGTCCATATTGAAGCAAAAGGTTGACACTCAAATTCTGGGCTACATTTAGCATGAAAATAGAGTCAAGAAGAGGAAAAGCAAGTTGTTGGCAACAACTTGGGCTAGCAACGCCCAAGTCTCATACTTCACTCCCAGGAAAATGTCTTGCACGTTGCCAACGTGCATTTGGCCTGGAGTTAGTGCCAATAACGCCAAGCCAATGGGCCAGAATTGGTGCCAACTTACTCTGCCTCCTCTATTCCTCACAAAGGCCAGAAACTTCATCAATTGAACCAGAAATTCAACAAAGAGAAAGCCCATATTGCTAACCCACTTGAAGATCTTTGAAAGAGCTTTAGGACTAGTATAAATAGAGATTTAGTTTGTACTTTGAGGGACTTTTTTGATTACTTTTTAACACTTAGCTTTTTTATTCACTTTTAGCATTTTTACTTGGCTTTGTAAGAACTTCCGGGTACTCTCCCGGAAAGCTCATTTTGGCTTTTCTATTGGAACTTTTCTTCTTCATTTTAAAAGTTTTAAGCACTTCATTCTTCTTCTTCTTCTTCCTGGACATTGAGTTTAATTCTTGTTGATGGCAATTGTTGTTGAAATTGGAGCAATGACTCACTAAACCCCACTTTCATTAGGGGGAGGAGCTCTGTTTGTTGGAATGGATTGATGAACCCATCTTTCCTCCTCAATTCTAGTGGTTGATCTAAAGAGGGAACTCTTGATCTTCACAGATTCAACCACCATCGAGAGAGGGGTTAATCTATATGAATTATGTGGTGAGTTAGAGGAATGAGCCACATAATTCAGTTTAGAGTTCATCCTTTCATGATTTCTTTAATCAATATACCTTGGTTAGTATGTGAGATGTAACTCTCCTTGGTTGAGATTATAGAAATTGTGTGGCTGGATAACATATGAGCTTCATCTCTTCTCATGAACAATTAGATCACGAGAGTGGCAATTGGTTATGTTGAGAGAGATTGAATCACCAAGAGATTGGGGTTCAATCACCCACTTGCCATAGATCTATACCCATGATTGAGAAGGATTTGACTAACATCAATTCATGAAAACTAACATCTCTGATCCCTAATGATCCTCTCTATCATAAATTCTCATTTCTCTTGCTCTAGTTATTTGATTACCCATTTCCCAATCCCCTTCTACATTCTGTCTATTTACTACTCTTGTTATTTACATTCTGTTCATTTACTTCTTGCCATTTACTCTTATGTTCTTTAAATTTCTGCAACCTTTAATTCCTTGCAATTTATCTTTGATGTCATTTAAGTTTCTTGCACTTTAAGTTTCCGTCATTTACTTGCACTTTATTTATATCTTCTAGTTCTTTACATTCTTTGCCATTTAAATTCTTGCAATTATGTTCAAAAATCAAAATGCTCATGAAATCAAACTATGTTTGCTTGACTAAATTTATCATTAGCTAAAGTTGCTTAATCTTCCAATCCTCGTGGGATCGACCTCACTCCTAGTGAGTCTTATTACTTGATGCGACCCTGTATACTTGCCGGTTATACGTGAAATCCTAATTTTTACGTATCAAATACCTCTTTAAAACACGTTAAATTTATAGCTCAGTTGGCTAGAGCGTTGTGCTTATGTTCTTGGTAATTGGGTATCTTCCTTTTAAAACTTTTTCAAAAATAATTTTTCTTTGATTAAATCTTGTGTCAAACTTTTAAGTTTGGTGTTCTCTTGTTATTTTTCTTTAATTTTCGAAAATTTATTTTTAGTTTTCTAAAAGTTTTAAGTTTGGTGTTCTTTTTTATGTTCTTAAGTCTTTGAATTTTGTTCTTGTTGTTCTTGTGAGTCTTCAAGGTGTTCTTGAGTCTTCTTTGTGTTTTGATCTTAAAATTTTTAAGTTTGGTGTTCCTTGGTGTTTTCCCTCCAAAATTTTCGAAAAACAAGGAGCATTAGATTTAAAAATTTTAAGTCTTGTTTTCTTTTTGTGTTTTTTCTTTCCTCATAAAATTCAAAAATAAAAAAAATATCCATTCCTTTAATTGCTCATAATTTTCGAATTCATTAGGTTGATTTTTGGTCAAAATTTTTAAAATCATATCCTTTTCAAAATCTTATCTTATCTTTTCTAATTTCAAATTTTAAAATCATACCTTTTTCAAATCTTTTGTTTTATTTTATTTTATTTTATTTTATTTTATTTTATTTTATTTTCTTACAAGTATCTTTAATTTTAAGACATATCTTTTTCAAAACTTCCTAACTACTTTCTCTCTCCTTAATTTTCGAAAAATCATATCCAAAATTTTTCAAATCTTTTTAATTAAATACTTATTTTAGTTTTCAATTTCCTTTTTTTTCTACTTTTCAAAATTATAGTTAATTTTTCAATTATTTTATTTTATTTTATTTTCCTTTTAATTTTTGGTATTCAAAAAATTTAAATAAATAAATAAATTTTTATATTTTACAATCCACATCATCTCCCTTTCTCTATCATGGATCTAAGCGAAAATGAACAGTCCAAAAAGACTCTGGGGTCATATGCTAATCCCACTACTGCTTTATATGGGGGTAGTATCTGTATATCCCCCATTAAAACTAGTAATTTTGAGCTAAACCCTCAGATCATTATCATGGTGCAGCAAAATTGCTAGTATTTCGGTCTTCTACAAGAAGAACCTACTGAGTTTCTGGCACAATTCTTACAAATTCCTGACACAGTACGTGATAAGGAAGTAGATTAGTGATGCCAGGGCATTTTGGCCAGTTTCACTGACCTTTTCTTTACTGTTTTTAGGTAATTTCATGCATTTTCTTAGGAAATAAGTTAGTTTTGGGCAAATATTCACTCAGACCTTGATTCAAGCATACATTGTGCATTTTACATTGTTTCATGAGGATTTTGCATGATTTTAATGATAAAATTGTATATTGCATTAACCATGACTTGGACTAGAACTTTGATGCACTCTATTGCTTGATTTCAGGACCAAAGGAAGCAAGGAATGGGAGGTAACTTGCAAAGTTAAGGAGAAAAGTAATTGCCAAAAATACTCTCAAAAGCCATCAATGCCCATGTTAAAGAGTCACGTTAACTAAATTAACGTAAACTCTAACGTGGAGAAGAGAAGTTAAGCCAACGTTAGTGACACTTAACATTGTCACTAATGTTGGCCTAAGGTGCAAAGAGCCATGTTAACTCCCACGTTAACTTGGTTAACGTGGGAGTTAACGTAAGAGATGGAGAGTTGTCGACAACGTTAGTGACACTCAACATTGTCACTAACGTTGGAACAACCACACAACCCCCAAGAACCACGTTAACCTCCACGTTAACTTGGTTAACGTGGAAGCTAACGATGAGGAATGAAGAATGAGCCAACGTTAGTGACACTCAACATTGTCACTAACGTTGGGATGGCTAAGAATGGCCACGTTAGAAGCCACGTTAACCTAGTTAACGTGGACTCTAACGTGAGACCTAGGGGCACACTTGAACGTTAGTGACAATGTTGAGTGTCACTAACGTTCTCGAAGGTTGGCAAAAGCCACATTAGAAGCCACGTTAACCTAGTTAACGTGAGCTTTAACGTGAAGCAAGAAAGGGCACACTTGAACGTTAGTGACAATGTTGAGTGTCACTAACGTTCTCGAAGGCTAACAAGGCAACGTTAAAAGCCACGTTAACCCAGTTAACGTGGGCTTTAACGTGAGGCAAAGGGGTGCATGGCAACGTTAGTGACAATGTTAAGTGTCACTAACGTTCTCGAACTTGTATTTTCACTAAATGTTAAATACCCCTAACGTCTTGAGCTAAAGTCTATGCCCACTTCACATTTTCTCTCTGCAAGTAAGCCAAGCCCAATTGAAGAAAGGAACTGCTTCAAGCTCAAAGATCCAGAGGCCCAAGACTTGAAGAGCTAACTAGAAGCTGAGAAGAGTAGTATATATAGGAGTAGTTTTGAAAGAGAGGAGAGCCTTTTGGAAGAGTTTTTTGGAAGGATCTAGGAAAGGGAACTACTCTTTGTATTTACTTTCTTTGTACTTCTAGCTCATGTATTCTCCATCTTTGATTTTGATTTCTAGAGCTATGAACAACTAAAACCCTTTCATTGGGTTAGGGAGCTCTGTTGTAATTTGATGGATCAATACTAATTTTCTTATTCTTCTTCTATCTTTCCTTTTGATTTTACTTAAAAGGTTTCGATCTTCATCCAATTGGATAGTTATCTTGGAAAAAAAGCTATTCAAACATGGATCTCTTCGGATCCTTGAAAGAGGAATGAAGAGATTAGCTAGAAATGCTTTCTCATGCTGGACCAAATTGAGTGTGGATGGGTATGTGGCTATAACCCTCTAAGCATTTGATTTGGGAAGTGCATGTGGTATAATCAGTGACCACGCTTCATCTCTTCTCATGAGCAATTGACCAAGGAATTGGCTATTGATCAAGATTTGAGAGATTGAATTGCAAGAAATTGTGATTCAATCACTTAAGATTGCCAAGGAGATCAATGAGTGGATTGATTGAGGAAGAGATGAAAATGAAATTGATCCGGAGAATGCAACATCTCCTAAGCCCAATGAACTCCCCATTTCTGATCTTACCCATTCTCTTTATTTTCTGCAATTTACTTTTATGAGCAATTCCCCCATTCCCATTTACAATTCTGCTATTTACTTTCAGTCATTTACTTTCTCGCCATTTTAATTTCTGCAATTATCAATTTTATTCATGGATTCGCTCAACTAGATCATTCCTCTAATTAAAGTTGCTTGATCAATCAATCCCTGTGGGATTCGACCTCACTCTATTGTGAGTTTTTACTTGACGACAAATTCGGTACACTTGCCGAATGGGAATTTGTTGAGAGACAAGTTTTACCCCGATCAATTAGGATGCCTACAGACTATTACTATTTCCATTTGCTGTGAAAGATCAAGCTAAGAGGTGGTTAAAAAACCAACCCACAGCAAGCATAAGAACATGGAAATAGCTGTCAGACAAATTCCTGAATCAATGTTTCCCTCCAAAAAGGATGACACAGCTAAGGCTGGACATCCAAGGCTTTAGACAAGAGGATCATGAATCCCTTTATGATGCCTGGGAGAGGTACAGAGAGATGCTAAGGAGATGCCCCTCTGAAATATTTTTCGAGTGGGTGCAGTTAGACATCTTCTACTATGGGCTTATAGAAAAAGCCCATATATCTCTAAACCACTCAGCTGGTGGATCTATACACATGAGAAAAACAATTGAAGAAGCTCAAGAGCTCATAGATACAGTTACTAGAAATCAGCATCTGTACTTAAGCAATGAGTCCTCTAAGAAAGAAGAAGCTAAGGCAGTATCCACTAAACTTAGTCCTCCAGAATAGGTTGCTAAATCCAACCAGCAATTATGCTATCTAACAGAACAACTAGCAGAGTTTAAGGCAATGCTACAAGAAACCAAGGATGCAAACCAACGTTTTGAGGAATAATTGAATCAGACAAAACAATAGTTATCAAAACAGATAACAGAAAAGTGCCAATTAGTTCAATTAAGAAGTGGAAAAACATTAAATACCTCAACTCAAAGCAGCAAAAAGCCAAGAAAAGAACAACTGTCAGAGGATGAGCAAACTGCCACCCAAAATCCCTCTGAGGACAGTAAGAGCCCAGAGAGGAATGATTCTGGCATTTAAACGCCAGAAAAGGGTGAAAAACTGGCATTAAACGCCCAGTGGATGCCCAGTTCTGGCGTTCAAATGCCAGAAAAAGGGGAAAAGTTGGCGTTAAACGCCCAACCCATGTCCAGTTCTGGCGTTCAAACGCCAGAAACAGGTAGGAATCTGGTGTTAAACGCCCATTCCTCCTCCTATCCTGGCATTCAAACGCCTATAAGGAATCAGACACCTACAAGTGCTGATAATAACTCCCTCAAGAAGGCTTCTCAACCTGCCTTTGTAGAAAATAAACCTATAGCAACCAAGGTTGAAGAATACAAAGCTAAAATGTCTTATCCTCAGAAATTCTGCCAAGCGGAACAGGATAAACAATTTGCCCGCTTTGCAGACTATCTCAGGACTCTTAAAATCAAGATTCCATTTGCAGAGGCACTTGAGCAAATACCCTCTTACGCTAAGTTCATGAAAGAGATCTTAAGCCATAAGAAGGATTGGAGAGAGACTGAAAAAGTTTGTCTCACTGAAGAATGCAGTGCAGTCATCTTAAAGAGCTTGCCAGAGAAGCTCAAGGATCATGGGAGCTTTATGATACCATGCACATTGGAGGGTACTTGTAGTAAGACAGTTCTATGTGATCTT
This sequence comes from Arachis stenosperma, assembly GCF_014773155.1. Classification (NCBI taxonomy): domain Eukaryota; kingdom Viridiplantae; phylum Streptophyta; class Magnoliopsida; order Fabales; family Fabaceae; genus Arachis; species Arachis stenosperma. Next base: position 110,299,339 of record NC_080381.1, on the reverse strand, counting down.
GGGGTAACTATCAACCTAATCCCTACATCTACTATCAGAAAGCTTAGCTTGACTGAAGAGGTCAAACCAACCTGGATTTGTCTTCAACTTACTGATGGTTCCATTAAATATCCATCAGGTGTAATTGAGGACATGATTGTCACAGTTGGGCCATTTGCGTTACCTACTGACTTTGTAGTGCTGAAAATGGAGGAGCACAAAAGTGCAACCCTCATTCTAGGAAGACCTTTCCTAGCAACTGGACGAACCCTCATTGACATCTAAAAAGGGGAAGTGACCCTGAGAGTCAATGAGGATGAGTTTAGGCTGAATGTTGTTGAAGGAATGAAGCATCCAGACACATCAAAGGACTGCATGAGAGTTGATATTATTGACTCCCTGGTAAAGGAGATCAGCATGGCTGAGAGTCTTGAATCATATCTAGAAGACAACTTTAAAGATGTTCATCCTGATCTATAGGTACCAGAGGAAATAAAAGAACCTCTGAAAACTCCTCAGGAAGAGGAGAAACCTCCTAAACCGGAGCTCAAACCATTACCACCATCTCTGAAATATGCGTTTCTGGGAGAAGGTAACACTTTTCCTGTAATCATAAGTTCTACTTTAGAGCCACAGGAAGAGAAAGCACTAATTCAGGTGCTAAGGACATTAGCCCAACCAGATGCATGCACAAGATCCTTTTGGAGGATAATGCCAAGCCAGTGGTTCAACCACAGAGGCAGCTGAATCCAGCCATGAAGGAGGTGGTACAGAAAGAGGTCACTAAATTACTGGAGACTGGGATTATTTATCCTATCTCTAACAGCCCTTGGGTGAGCGCTGTCCAAGTTGTACCCAAAAAGGGAGGTATGATAGTGGTTCATAATGAAAAGAATGAACTGGTTCCTACGAGAAAAGTTACAGGGTGGCGTATGTCTAATGACTATAGAAGGCTCAATACAGCCACCAGAAAGGATCATTTTCCTTTACCATTCATAGAGCATATGCTAGAAAGACTAGCAGGTTATGACTATTACTGCTTTTTGGATGGCTACTCAGGTTATAACCAAATTGCAGTAGATCCTTAGGATCAAGAGAAAATAGCATTCACATGTCCATCTGGAGTATTTGCCTACAGAAGGATGCCTTTTGGTCTGTGCAATACACCAGCAACCTTTCAGAGATGCATGCTCTCTATCTTCTCTGACGTGGTGGAAAATTTTTTGGAAGTCTTCATGGATGACTTCTCAGTATTTGGAGACTCATTCAGCTCCTGTCTTGATCATCTAGAACTTGTTCTGAAAAGATGCCAAGAGACTAACCTGGTTTTAAACTAGGAAAAATGTCACTTTATGGTGACTGAAGGAATTGTCCTTGGGCATAAAATTTTGAACAAAGGAATAGAAGTGGATCAAGCTAAGGTAGAGGTAATCGAAAAATTACCACCACCCACCAATGTTAAGGCAATCAAAAGTTTTCTGGGACATGCAGGATTCTACAGGAGGTTTATAAAGGATTTTTCAAAAATCGCAAAGCCTCTGAGTAACCTGCTAGCTGCTGATACAAAATTTGTCTTTGACATAGAGTGTTTGCAGGCCTTTGAGACTCTGAAGGCTAAGCTGGTCACAGCGCCTGTCATTTCTGCACCGGACTGGACATTACCATTTGAACTAATGTGTGATGCCAGTGACCATGCTATTGGTCAAGTATTGGGACAGAGGCATGACAAGCTTCTGCACGTCATTTACTATGCCAGCTGTGTTCTAAATGACGCGCAGAAAAATTACACAACCACAGAAAAGGAATTGCTTGCAGTGGTTTATGCCATTAACAAGTTCAGATCCTATTTGGTAGGATCAAAAGTGATTGTGTACACTGACTATGCTGCTCTTAAATATTTACTTACAAAGCAAGATTCAAAACCCAGGCTCATAAGATGAGTGTTGCTTCTGCAAGAGTTTGATATAGAAATAAGAGACAGAAAAGGGACAGAGAACTAAGTAGCAGATCACCTGTCTCGGATGAGCAACTCTTTGCCATTCAGGAAGTACCGTGGTTTGCAGACATTGCAAACTATAAAGCGGTAAGATTCATACCCAAAGAGTACAGCAGGCAGCAAACAAAAAAACTGATCTCTGATGCAAAGTACTATTTGTAGGATGAACCATATCTCTTTAAGAGATGTGCAGACAAAATATTCCATAGATGTGTGCCTAGAGAAGAACCACAGAAGATCCTATGGCATTGTCATGGATCACAATATGGAGGACATTTTGGAAGTGAGCAAACAACCACAAAAGTCCTCCAATGTGGCTTCTACTGGCCTACCCTCTATAGAGACTCCCGAGAGTTTGTATGGAACTGTGATAGTTGCTAGAGAGCTGGTAATCTGCCTCAAGGTTACGCTATGCCTCAACAAGGGATCTTAGAGATTGAGTTGTTTGACATATGGGGTATTGACTTCATGGGGCCTTTCCCACCATTATACTCAAACACTTATATTCTGGTGGTTGTAGACTATGTATCTAAATCGGTAGAGGCAATTGCAACACCCACTAATGATACTAAGACAGTGCTGAAGTTCCTTCAGAAACACCAATAAACAGCTTTACTCTGCTATGGTCAGATACGAAATTAGCCACAAGGTGGCAACTCTATATCATCCACAGACAAACGGACAAGCTGAAGTCTCTAATAGAGAACTAAAAAGAATTCTGGAATGGACTGTAATTTCTCGTAGAAAGGATTGGGCAAGGAGCTTGGATGATGCTCTCTGGGCATACAGAACAGCATTCAAGACCCCTATAGGAACTTCTCCATACCAGCTTGTGTATGGGAAGGCCTGTCACCTGCCCATGGAACTGGAGCATAAAGCCTACTGAGCGACCAGATTCCTCAACCTTGATGCCAAATTAGCTGGAGAGAAAAGATTGCTCCAGTTGAATGAGCTAGAGGAATTCAGACTCCATGCTTTCGAAAATGCAAAAATTTACAAAGAGAAAGCAAAAAGGTGGCATGACAAGAAATTGTCATCTAGAGTCTTTGAGTCAGGACAAAAAGTTCTGCTGTTTAACTCTAGGCTCAGACTATTTCCTGGGAAATTAAAATCTCGGTGGAGAGGACTATATGTGATTACAAGTGTGTCACCATATGGATATGTAGAGCTTCAGGATATTGACTCTGACAAAAAGTTCATTGTTAATGGACAGAGAGTCAAGCATTATCTTGAAAGCAATGTTGAGTAAGAATGCTCAAAACTGAGACTAGATTAAAGCTCAGTAAGGTCCAGCTAAAGACAATCAAGAAGCGCTTGCTGGGAGGCAACCCAGCCATTGGCATAGTTTATTTATTATTTAAATAATAATTATAGGAGTTTAATATAAAATTATCTTCAAGATTAATTCTCAATTTCAGGAGTTCACAGAGTTACAGAAGGATTCAGAGCAGAAAGCAGAGAAAAGGAGCTCACTAGCACAAAACACCAGTAAGAGGCATTTTTAGGCGTTAAACGCCCAGAATGGTACCCATTCTGGGCGTTTAACGCCAGTAAAGATACCTTTCTGGGCATTTAACGCCAGAACTGTAGCATCCTGGCCATTTAGAAAAACGCCCAGTGACAAAGGCTTTCTGGCGTTTAACACCAGCCAGGGTACCTGACTGGCGTTAAATGCCCAAAACAAGCAACAAATTGGGCATTAAACACCAGAATGGATGCCATTCTGGGCATTTAACGCCAGGAATGTGGAGGGGAGGAAGTTTTGTTTCCAACTCAAAAATTTTTTCGAATTTTCATGTTTTCATCCATCCTTTCTTGCATGAACATGTTACAAATTCTCATTTTTCAATTTCAATTTCAAAAAAAAAAATCCTAATCCAAAAATATATCTTTTTAATTTCTTTTCAAATCTTTTTCAAAATCCATCTATCTTTCTAATATCTTTTCAAATCTTTTTCAACTCATCATACTATCTTTTCAAATTTAGATTTATCTTTTTCAAAACTCTCTCTTATCTTTTCAATTTTAAAATTACATCTTTTGCATATCATAATTATCTTTTTACAAATCATATCTTCTATCATATCTTTTTCAAAAATTTTCGAACCCACCCCCTCCCTTTTAAATGCACATTCGGCCACCCCCTGTATGTAACATCCCGTCCAGCAAAATACCTTGCTTAAGTCAGGGTATTTCTACTAGAAAGAACATTACGTAACCTTCTCTAGTATTAACTACTTAATTATCGAGCCTTTGTATCGAGTTTGCGTTTCAGTTTTAAGAAAATTCTAGAAAATTTTGTTTTTATTTCATTAAAGTCATAATTCAAACATTTACAAATAATAATAATCACATAAATATTATTGATAATAATTCTTATACAAAAGAAACCAAATGAAACTTAAATATAATATACCAAACCTACCCCTCTATATGAAATAGAATCTCAAGGGACAACAACGAGGGGACTCTATGAAAGCAATTAAAAACCATAAAGAAAACCTACTAATCGCTCGTAGCTTCAAATTGCGTCTTCAAACCTGTGTCACTGAAAGGGTGGAAAATTTGGGGGTGAGAACCAAACCACATGTTCTCAGTAGAGGTAGAGAATGCTGTGAAAGTAAAGAATAAAACGCAAATAGTTAATTCCATTTAGAAATATTTAAAAGAAAAACTGTTTTCATCTGCAGTGATCTTTACTTGCCTTATCAATCTTTTATTTTGAAAACCAACGGCATAACATTCAAAAATCCAAAATCTTATAAAGCATCAGTTAATTATCCAAAATTCTAAACCCACATTTTCCTTTATAAAGATCTTAAAAGTTTTCCTAGACCGTATGAATGACTAATCTGTTCCAGGCATAGGTTCATTAAGTCTATGCTGAACCAGCTCAATCTTTCATACTTACTAAACCTCAAACACAATCCAATCACGGCCTCAGGCCCAAGCAATTCAACCAACACCTAATTCACCACAATCCAGCCAATCAGTTACAAACACAAGTAATGAGGTTCAAACACAATCAAGAGCAATTATACAAGTATAGCAATTAGCAGTTATCAGAATTATTCATTTAGGCAAACCAATTACAATATACACACCCAAACAATGTCACATAGATGCATATGATGAATGTCTAGTCCTAGTGCAGGTAATGAGCTCATCTGTCGGTTTCTACCCGCTCCCGACGTAACCCGAAGCAGCTGAAATGGGTATGGCTTTCCAGTTGACTATACCCCTGTGTACAGGAAATAACCCCTCTGCCACCATAGGGTCCACTGCACACAGGAAATAACACATCTGCCACTGCAGGGATGTATGCCGACACACCTTCTGTATACAGGAAATAACCCCTCTGCCACTACAGAAATGGAACAGGTGGTCAGGTACTTCTGTAGCAGAAAATAACCCCTCTGCCTTACAGAATTAAAATATGGATCTGTACCACAGGAAAGCATTCTCAGTGGTCGCACCACCATCTATCTGACTGCCTCAATGCAGCAGATGAACAAACAAATAACTCTGGAGTTGCCTTAATGCAACAAATAAACAAACAAGCACCTCTTGGGTTGCTTTAAGCAACAAATGACCCTTCAACAGGTCCTCTGCTTTTTATCATACTACTCTTTTAGCATTTGCCACAGTAATATATTCTCAAAACATTTGATAATAGAAAATCTATTTCTTAAATTCCATATCCAAAATAATTACCAACACAACTTGGCAGCCTGATTTCCATTTTGTTTTTAAAATATCAAATGAATTCGGAATTACGCAAATTTTATATCCATGTCACCGTCTCTGATTAAGCTTTCTGTTAAACTAAAAATCATAATTTTATGTTGACTCTAGCTTCGGGAATATAAGCAAAACCGTGACTGCTCTGCAGTGTTTTAAATCTAGAAAACAGCAGCAACATACAAAATTTGAAATTTCATATAAAATCCAAATCGAATCCAACCACCTTCAAAATTAATGTGGTTAAACTTAACTTATCCAAATTTCTTTCTCAATTGGTTCCAGGGTCATACCATTTTTAATGAAGGAGTTACGTAACTTGGAAGTTAGGTAATTTTCTGCAGAATTCTATTTTACAAATCATTAAACACAACCTCTTCCAAGTCCCATAACTCACTTATTAAAACATGGAAAATCCTGAAATTTGAATCATATGTACTAAACATACTCAACTTTCACCTCCAATTGGTTGCATCTCAATATCTGGTGCACGAAATTATGATCATCAACAATGGCGCCAGAGACTTGGTAGCGCTCTCAAACGTGAATCACACTTTGTCACAACTTCGCACAACTAACCAGCAAGTGCACTGGGTCATCCAAGTAATAAACCTTACGTGAGTAAGGGTCGATCCCACGGAAATTTTTGGTATGAAGCAAGCTATGGTCATCTTGTAAATCTCAGTTAGGCTGTGATGCCAGGGCATCTTGGCTAGTTTTACTAGCCATTTTTTGTATGCTTTAGGTTGGTTTCATGCATTTTCTTAGGAAATAAGCAAGTATTTGGTTGAAAATGCAATCATACCATGATTCAAGCAAACATTATAAATTTTGAATGATTTCATGAGAATTATGCATAAATTGAATGATAAATTGGATGATGCATGATCCCATGATTAAGAGCAAGACTTTGATGCACTTTGTTTGATTGATTTCAGGCCAAAAGAAGAAGAGAAGAGCCATGTTAGTGGCTACGTTAGTGGTGCACGAAATTGTGATCATCAATGGCGCCATCAACATGGTACGCTCATTGCAATCTCAACTCTTCATCACAACTCCGCACAACTAACCAGCAAGTGCACTGGGTCGTCCAAGTAATAAACCTTACGCGAGTTTTGTCCAAGTAATAAACCTTACGCAAGTGAACTTGATGGTTTTTCAACAGAAATCTTCTTGGAGATTTGTCCAATCTGCCTCTCTAGGTTCTTCATGGTAGCTTCTTGATTCTTGGTTGTCAATTCTTGGCTCTTCATTAGTTTCTCCATGAGCATCTCTAGATTAGTGATTCTCTGTGAGTCTTGTGAGATGGGTTGATTTTGGGGTGTTGATGGATGAAGATAAGTGTTTTGGTTGGTTGGGTGGTTATTGGGTGGATATTGGTTAGAATTTGGGTAGTTGTTTTGTGGTTTTCTGTATGAGTTTTGGTTAGTGTTTGGCTGGGGGTTGTGGTTTGTGTTTTTCCAATTGTTCTGGCCTGTGTTTCTTTGCCATGGTTGTTGGTTTTGATTATGGTTGTCTCCCCATCTGAGGTTGGGATGGTTCTTCCAAGATGGATTGTAAGTATCTCCATAAACTTCATTTGTTCCAGGATTTTGGTTGTGCATGTATTGGACTTGCTCTTGTTGTTGCTCTTCTTGAGTTTCTTCACTTTGCACCCAAGTGGTTGGAGGTGGGCTTGTGGTGCTCACTGCTGCCACTTGCAAGCCATCAATTCTCTTAGCCATTTGCTCAAATTGTTGTTGAATCTGCTGCTGCATCATCTTGTTTTGAGCTAGAATTGAATCAACTCCTTCCAACTCCATTACTCCTCTTCTTTGTGATAGTTGGCGTTGTCTTTGATGAGCAAAGAAATATTGGTTGTTGGCCACCATGTCAATGAGGTTTCGAGCTTCCTCTGTGGTCTTCATGAGTTGTAGTGAACCTCCGGCAGAGTGATCAAGAGCTTCTTGAGCTTTAAGAGTGAGTCCCTCATAGAAGTTTTGTAACTTATCCCATTCAGTGAACATCTCTGGTGGACACTTCCTCAATAGAGTCTTATATCTTTCCCATGCTTCATATAAGTTCTCGGCTTCTAATTGAGTGAACGTTTGAACCTCAGTCTTCAACCTTAGGATTCTTTGAGGGGGATAAAATTTAGCAAGGAACTTGCTCACCAAGTCATCCCAATTGTTGATGCTTTCTTTTGGAAAGGTCTCTAGCCATTGAGTGGCTTTATCTCTGAGAGAGAATGGGAAGAGCAGCAACTTATAGTTATCAGGAGGTACACCATTTGTTTTTACTGTGTCACAGATTCTCAAGAAAGTAGACAAATGTTGATTTGGATCCTCCAAAGGCCCTCCTCCAAAAGAACAATTGTTTTGAACCAGAGTGATGAGTTGTGGCTTGAGTTCAAAATTGTTTGCATTGACATTGGGAGGAAGAATGCTACTCCCACAATGCCTAGCATTTGCAAATGTGTATGAAGCCAAGACTCTTCTCTGTTGTTGATTATTGTTGGCTCCTTCTCCTGGTTGATTGGTGTCTCCTTCCATTTCTTGGAATTCCTCCTCAGATTCTTCTTCTCCAACAACGTTCTTCCCTCTTTCAGCTCTTCTTATTCTCCGAAGAGTTCTTTGATCAATTTCAGAGAGGATAGGGGAAGATCTTCCTATACCTGACATACAAACATACAACAATAAACACACAGACCCAGAAAATTAATAAAACTTCAATCTATTGCTAGAATGAGGTTTTAGTTAGTTTAAGCAAAAATTCAAACAGTTAGTGTGTTAGTAGAAATTAGAATAACAAAAAAGAAAAAAAATGCTTAATCTAGACCTCCACTTCACTTAATCATTGTCAATCTATTTCAATCCCCGGCAACGGCGCCAAAAACTTGATGTGTGGAAAACGATCCAACACAAAACTCACCGGCAAGTGTACCGGGTCGCATCAAGTAATAATAACTCACATGAGTGAGGTCGATCCCACAGGGATTGAAGGATTGAGCAATTTTAGTTTAGTGGTTGGTTTAGTCAAGCGAATCAAGCATTGGTTGAATGATTTGTGTTTAGCAGAAAGTAAATGACAGTAAATGTAAAGGGAGAGAGGAATTTGCAGTAAATTAAAGAACAGGAAGGTAAAATGGACTGAATCTTAAAGAACAAGAAACTAAATGACTGAAACTTAAAGTGCAAGAAATGTAAATTGCAGTAACTTAAATGGCAAGAAATATAAATTGCTTGAATGTAAAAGGGGTTTGAGGACTGGGAATTGCAGAATCTAAACCAAGAGAAAGTAGATGGCAACAATTAAGAGAGCAAAAATTGAATCAGAAGCAATAAGCATTCAAACAGAAAGGAAATAAGGTGCAGCAGAGGTTCACAGAGGAACCAAAAGTAAAATTGGGTCTCAGGTCTCAAGAGACTAGGTAGCAGAGCCTAGATCTCTATTTGCCTTCCTAGATCCAAGTTAACAAAGCAATTGACAGAAAATTAAAAGAGGAAGCAGTAGAAGAACAGAAATGAAATTGAATTATGCAGAAAACAAATTGAAAAGAGTTTGAATGGGAATTGAGACAGAATTTCCTCAATTTCACACACCCAATACTCAGAAACAGAAGAGTAGAATTGCTTAGGCAAGAATGAGGAAGAAGAGAGATCAATTCTCCTCCCCAATTCTCAGAATTCTCAGTAAAGTTCCAAGAACAATTGCCAAAGCTCAAAAGAAAGGTGAAAAATTCAAAGCTCAAAGTAAAATTTAAAAGTCAAAAGTGAAAGTAAAGGTAAAGGTCAAAGGTTCTAATTACAACAAACTAACTCCTATTTATACACTTTCTATTCTTGGATATTGGGATTTGGATGGGCTTTTGATTTGGTGAAGAAATGAATTAAAATGGGGATTTAATTTGAATTTTTGGCCCATTAAAAGTCACTCCCAGGAGGCTGCCCTGCCCTTGTGGAGGGCAGGGCAGAAAAATGAAGCTTGGTGCGAGAATTGGTGCGTGTTGGTGCAGCCTTGTGCAAGCTTGGCGCGGTAGAATTTTCCTTGGTGCGTATGATGCTGCCCTGCCCGCGCCAAGGGCAGGGCAGGAAAGGTTTGGTGCGCCAGGGACGTGAGTTGGTGCGCGCTTGGTGCTGCCATGGGAGAAAATTGGTGCGCGCGTTGGTGCTTCTTGGTGCGCCACACACGATGCTGCCCTGCCCGCGCCAAGGGCAGGGCAAAGTTCCTTTCTTCACGGCCCGTGTTCGAAACTGGGCGGACGCATGCGCTACAATTATTTTCTTGGTTTCTTGGCACGGTAGTGAACCTTAGTGCTTAGCTTGCTCATGGTCCCTTGTTCGATCCTTGTGGCATGCATGGTTGATATTTTTTTCTTGAATTTCTTCCTTGGAGAGCCCGATTCTGCCCTCCACAAGGGCAGGGCAAGGTTCTCTTCCTCTTGGTTCCAAGGCACATTTTGTGCTCTGCCCTTGGAGTGGGCAGGGCAGAATTGCCTTCCTTTGCTTGGTCACCTAATGTTGCCCTCCTAGAGGGCAGTGTGCCCTTGTGGAGGGCAATGTTTGCCTCCTCCTTGCTTGCGGCACGCTTCTCCTCCCTTTTGCCACGCTTCTTCTTCCTTGGGCTACACTTTTTATGCCACGCTTTTCCTTTTCTTTTCTTTTCTTCACCTATAATAAACCAAACAACCACTCAAAGTATCACTAAATTCAAGAGGCTTATAAATCAATTAAAATTCAATTAAAATGAGCTCAAACCTCATGGATTAACATTAATTTCATGGTGGTTGCTTGATTTAAAGAAGTTATGCATTTTCACTCCAAATCACTTACTTAGGATGCAAGAAAGTGCATAAATGCTAACAAAACAAGTGAAATTAGCTTGAAAAATGGGTATATGATGACTTGTCATCACAACACCAAACTTAAATCTTGCTTGTCCCCAAGCAAGCATCAAAACTAAGAGTAAATGAAATGAATAAGAAAAGAATGCATATCCTTATTATGCAGATAGCAGAACTTGATCTATGGGGCATTTATGCAGACAATGACAACTCATTTATTGTTGCTGCTGCATAATACATATCTTTCCTCAAAGGCTTGCTAAACTTGCTGTTATAAGACTCACTTTTTAATTACTCCCTTGCTAACTCTTCTTGGCTTCCAATGCTTAACAAGCTTATTATTCTTTTAGAGGTTGGGTGTCAAATGCTGCAGCATAGCCTTTGGCTTTATTTTCTTTTCTTTTGCTCAACATCTTTCCACCACAGACACATGGCTTACTAATTCTTCCTAGGATCATTGATGCCCAGCATCTCTTTGGATAACTAAGTGTTTTGTATCTAAGTTGCTCTTTATTGTGGATTTTCAATTGGCCATCCCAAATCAGTTGATCTAAGTGACCGGGTTTTAAAATACCCCTTAGAATTTACTCATCCAAGCAGATCTTAGTACAGGAACACCACAGGCATATGTCCTAGGGTCCAAGCTATTGGTGTCCAACCTTTATTCTTTGTTTTTCTTGCCATTTTGGCTTTTTCTTTCCCTTTTCTTTCTGTTTTTGTTACCAAGGGCTGTTTCATTCTTGATAAGAGTCTTTGTAACAGCAAGCTAACTTACAATTGAATGAGAATGATATTATGCAACAATTATTTCATGAGTTATACATTTAATCAAACACATGTACCACCACCAACTTCCATTCATACTTATGCAACATTGGATATTTCACTTTTCAATTCAAACCAAACTCTTTTATTTAAGCATATGGGAGACAAAACATTATTTAAAGCTAAGTGATGGATAACAAGCAATATGCAGACTTAGCATTTTTCTAGCTATTTATTAACTAACTAAAATGAAAAACAAAGAACAAGAATTGCATGAAGTAAACGAAATAAATGATGGAGGCATATCATGTTTCAGACATGCATCTCCTTATTAGAGACATGAAAGAGGAAGTATGAAAGAACTTTGCCACCTTCTAATGGTCATGGCTGCTGCTTGATTCTCCCTTCTTCTTCTTTCTCTTCCCTGTCTTGGAATGATCTTGGATCTCTTCACTAGGACATCTTCTACCCCAAACAGAATCTAAGAGTCCTCTGAGCCCAAAATCTTCCTATCTTTGAAAGGTTGACTCAGTGTATTGATGAGATCTTGCTTGTTGCTTGGCTAAGAATTCAGGGCATTGTTCAAATGGCTTGATCTCAGGATTGAGTGTTGGCAAATTGTGGGTCAAGTACTCCAACCTTGCTTGCATGTTTTCATCATGCTCCATTCTTTGTACGTGTCTAGCTTCTCCCATGGTATGATGAACATTTTTCCATTGATACAGGTTGTGACTATATTCCCCTGCTTTGGCTTGACTAAAATACAGCTTATCATATGATTCTTTGAATTCTTTGTATTGCTCTTTTTGTCCTTCAAGAATCTGTGCTTGAAATTCTTGCTGCTGAGTCATCATTTGTTGTTGCCATCTCTCTTGTTTCTCCTCCATTTGATGCTGCCAAGCTTCTCGTTCTTCTTTTTCTTTCAAGAATTGCTCCATGAATCCAGGATGGGGCTCTAGATATTTCTCTTGGCCCTCCTGATTTTGGCCTTGTTGGGCCTGCATGAGTTGCTGAGATAGTTCTTCAATTGATCTTTGTAATTGGCTCATGTCTATGGCATCATGAGCTTGATTTCGTCCTTCCTCTCCTTGTGATCTCCTTTGTCTAGGAGCTACTACCCCTTCTTGATTTTCTTCTTCATTCGTTCCCTCCATGCTCTTCTTGGTAATCCATTTTCCTTTCTTCACTTTTATTGTATCCTCATCTTCAAAAATTACTCCAGCTTTGTCACATAGCTTGAGGATGGTACTTGGATGTCCAAGACTCTTTGATTTGCTTGTGCTATCGGCCATTTCTTGAATACTGTCAGCTATGAGTTGTGCGAGGTTGATCTCACCTCCATGTAAGATGCAGTATGTCAAGAGTGCTCGTTTGATTGTGACCCAAGAAGCATTTCCAGTAGGAAGGATAGATCTCCTCACTATTTCATACCATCCTTTAGCCACAGGGGTGAGATTTATCCTCCTTATGTGACTTGGGACTCCCTTTGAATCTCTTTCCCAATCAGTGTTCTCCACACATAACCCTTGCAGAATTTCATCAGGATTATTTTCCCTTTGCAATCTAGCCTCATAACTAGGCTCTGCATAGGTTATGGTTCTCAACTTGAGGGCTCTTGTGATGGCTGCTGGACTGAAGCTCACTTCAACTCCTCTGACATAACTTGTGTAAGGAGCACTATCTTTATTTTCCTTCACAGCATTAGCATAGAACTCCCTAATCATATCTGCACTGATGTCAATTAGAGGAGCACACAAGAGCTCCCACCTTCTTTCTTTAGTGATCTGCCTCATGATGGGGTATTCTCCTTCCCTTAAATCAAGACCTTTCTCATAAATGACATTCTTTGCCTCCATGAACCTATGATATCTCCCTTCATGGAATTGGGATCTAAATTTGGTTGCATCAAATGATGGAGGTTCGGTTACCATAGGTTCCTTTCCCGGCCTTCTTTTTGAACTTGAAGAGGCCATCAGATTTGAGGTAAGAAGAAAGAAGAAGTGAGAGTAGAAGAAATGTGTGTTGTGTTTGGGAAGAGTTTTGGTTCGGTTCTGTTGTGAGGTAAGGGAATTATGTTGGCTTTGAAAGTGGAAGAGAGTATGGTTTTCATATGAAAGTGGCTTAAATGAGAATGTGTATGCCGTGTTGGTGCCAACGGCTACTTATAGGCCAAGTCTTCAAGCTTCTCAACAAAACCACAATGAATGGATGAAGAAGGAACCGTTAGTGCTCATGAAGGGTTGAGATTGAGTCGTTCATCTAGAGGACTCTTGGAATGGACGGTCTGCATGCATGGTTGAGGCTTGACGAGGATCCTCTTCCCATTGGTTGCATGCATTTAGGTGTCCAAGGATGCATGCATGCAAACAAATTCGGCTTCCCCATGAGCGCGTTCTCCTAGGCACATGTGACCTTCCTCACATAGCTTCTCCTAGCCGTGGCCCCTCCTTGTGTTTATCTTAATCTTTTTTCTCCTGCAAGAATCAAGATAGCTAGCCTTAGATCATTAATATGGCCGTTGGCAATTAATTTGTATTAAATGAAAAAAATTGTTTTGTTTTGTTTATTATTATGAAAAATATTTTCATGGTCAATTGTGTCCCTTAATTAAAGATGTTAAAGGTTGGTGAACACCAAACTTATCTTTTATTTAGGGGATGGCTTAGCAATGCAAACCATTCTTCACAATTGATGCATTTTAAAAGACTGATGCATGATCCCTTTGTGTATGGTTTTGAATCCATGATTGGAAAATGATCCTCTGAACATTGTTGCATATGCAGACACCAAACTTAGTGTTTGGTCATATGCTTCCTCAAGAAGAATTATGCATATGTTCTAAGAATAACTCCCTCTCTTTTTGAAAAGCAAAAATTAAGTGTGCCTTAAGGGACACCAAACTTAGAAGTTTGACATGTGCTTTAAAACAAGTATGCATTCATTAGGCATGAAAGTTCAAAATCATATTCAGAGGAATCATAGCTTATTAAATGAAAGAGAAGACAGAAATCTTAAACCATGGGTTGCCTCCCATGAAGCGCTCTTTTATTGTCATTAGCTTGACATTGACCTCCCTTTAAGGTGGTTGATGTTGGTGATGTCTCAACTTGTCACCTCTCACTGTCAGCTTTCTCTGTGTGCTTTGATGCTCAATTTCCATATGCTCAAAAGAAAGTATTTGGTTGACAGTGTAATAATCTTCTGCTCCCTGTTGTTGATATACTAGTTGCACTTTATCACCTTTAAAAAATCCTTCAGTTGGGATTTTCTTGTTCTTCCACCCTTTGTGAGCCTTTTTCTTATTCTTCACCTTTTTCTTGCTTGTTGATCTTCCTTTCTTGACAGTTACTTGAGTTGTGATGCCTTCCTTCTTGCTGATCACCCCTGCTTCCTTGTGAATCCCTTTTTCTTCTTGCATCTGTTTGTTTTTCTGTTCCACTTCCTTTTCAGTTGATTGCTTTGGAGGGAGATCATCACTCATTTTGCTTGTTTCTTCATCCTTTTGTAATTCTGGGAAGACTTTCAGGATGATGCTCTCCTCATGCATCCTGAGGGTTACCTCTCCCAGCTCTATATCCACAATGGCTCTAGCAGTGGCTAGAAATGGTCGACCAAGTATTATGGAATCACTTCCATTTTCTGAAGAATCCAGGATCACAAAGTCTGCCGGATAGATGAACTTGCCAACCTTAACTAAAAGGTTCTCAATTAGTCCTTTAGGATATACCACTGATTGGTCCACCAACTCCAAGGACATCTGTGTTGGTTTTACCTCCTCTATGCCAAGCTTTTTCACTAGAAAATATGGGATTAGATTTATGCTTGCTCCTAGATCGCACATTCCTTTGTTAATGAACAAGTTTCCAATAGTGCATGGTAAGAAGAAACCTCCAGGGTCTTCAAGCTTGGGAGGTAGTCCCTTTTTAATGAGTGCACTGCATTCTTCACTGAGCATTACAGTCTCTTTCTCATTCCACTGTCTCTTCTTGTTAATGAGCTCCTTTAAGAACTTGGCATACAAAGGCATTTGTTCCAATGCTTCAGCTAAAGGTATGTTGATCTCCAACTTCTTAAAAGTCTCAAGAAATTTGTGGAAATGCTGATCCTTTGTTTCCTTGTGAAATCTCTGTGGATAAGGCAGTGGTGGTGTTGAGCTCTTCTCCACTTGGTATTGTTTCGGAATTGGTTCCTCCAAGATCTTCTTTCCTTTCTTCAAATTCTGTGGCTTGTTGTCTTCCTCTTTGAGTTTTTCTGGGATATTCTTGGTCATCATGTCTTTGTTGATGGCTTCATCATTCTTTGTTGGCTCAGTGTCATTATGCTTGGTTGCTCCTTGGTTACCATCTGTTAACACTTTTCCACTTCCTAGTTGCACGACCTTGCATTCTTCCTTTGGGTTGGGAATGGTGTCACTAGGTAGTGAACTTGATGGTTTTTCAACAGAAATCTTCTTGGAGATTTGTCCAATCTGCCTCTCTAGGTTCTTCATGGTAGCTTCTTGATTCTTGGTTGTCAATTCTTGGCTCTTCATTAGTTTCTCCATGAGCATCTCTAGATTAGTGATTCTCTGTGAGTCTTGTGAGATGGGTTGATTTTGGGGTGTTGATGGATGAAGATAAGTGTTTTGGTTGGTTGGGTGGTTATTGGGTGGATATTGGTTAGAATTTGGGTAGTTGTTTTGTGGTTTTCTGTATGAGTTTTGGTTAGTGTTTGGCTGGGGGTTGTGGTTTGTGTTTTTCCAATTGTTCTGGCCTGTGTTTCTTTGCCATGGTTGTTGGTTTTGATTATGGTTGTCTCCCCATCTGAGGTTGGGATGGTTCTTCCAAGATGGATTGTAAGTATCTCCATAAACTTCATTTGTTCCAGGATTTTGGTTGTGCATGTATTGGACTTGCTCTTGTTGTTGCTCTTCTTGAGTTTCTTCACTTTGCACCCAAGTGGTTGGAGGTGGGCTTGTGGTGCTCACTGCTGCCACTTGCAAGCCATCAATTCTCTTAGCCATTTGCTCAAATTGTTGTTGAATCTGCTGCTGCATCATCTTGTTTTGAGCTAGAATTGAATCAACTCCTTCCAACTCCATTACTCCTCTTCTTTGTGATGGTTGGCGTTGTCTTTGATGAGCAAAGAAATATTGGTTGTTGGCCACCATGTCAATGAGGTTTCGAGCTTCCTCTGTGGTCTTCATGAGTTGTAGTGAACCTCCGGCAGAGTGATCAAGAGCTTCTTGAGCTTTAAGAGTGAGTCCCTCATAGAAGTTTTGTAACTTATCCCATTCAGTGAACATCTCTGGTGGACACTTCCTCAATAGAGTCTTATATCTTTCCCATGCTTCATATAAGTTCTCGACTTCTAATTGAGTGAACGTTTGAACCTCAGTCTTCAACCTTAGGATTCTTTGAGGGGGATAAAATTTAGCAAGGAACTTGCTCACCAAGTCATCCCAATTGTTGATGCTTTCTTTTGGAAAGGTCTCTAGCCATTGAGTGGCTTTATCTCTGAGAGAGAATGGGAAGAGCAGCAACTTATAGTTATCAGGAGGTACACCATTTGTTTTTACTGTGTCACAGATTCTCAAGAAAGTAGACAAATGTTGATTTGGATCCTCCAAAGGCCCTCCTCCAAAAGAACAATTGTTTTGAACCAGAGTGATGAGTTGTGGCTTGAGTTCAAAATTGTTTGCATTGACATTGGGAGGAAGAATGCTACTCCCACAATGCCTAGCATTTGCAAATGTGTATGAAGCCAAGACTCTTCTCTGTTGTTGATTATTGTTGGCTCCTTCTCCTGGTTGATTGGTGTCTCCTTCCATTTCTTGAAATTCCTCCTCAGATTCTTCTTCTCCAACAACGTTCTTCCCTCTTTCAGCTCTTCTTATTCTCCGAAGAGTTCTTTGATCAATTTCAGAGAGGATAGGGGAAGATCTTCCTATACCTGACATACAAACATACAACAATAAACACACAGACCCAGAAAATTAATAAAACTTCAATCTATTGCTAGAATGAGGTTTTAGTTAGTTTAAGCAAAAATTCAAACAGTTAGTGTGTTAGTAGAAATTAGAATAACAGAAAAGAAAAAAAATGCTTAATCTAGACCTCCACTTCACTTAATCATTGTCAATCTATTTCAATCCCCGGCAACGGCGCCAAAAACTTGATGTGTGGAAAACGATCCAACACAAAACTCACCGGCAAGTGTACCGGGTCGCATCAAGTAATAATAACTCACATGAGTGAGGTCGATCCCACAGGGATTGAAGGATTGAGCAATTTTAGTTTAGTGGTTGGTTTAGTCAAGCGAATCAAGCATTGGTTGAATGATTTGTGTTTAGCAGAAAGTAAATGACAGTAAATGTAAAGGGAGAGAGGAATTTGCAGTAAATTAAAGAACAGGAAGGTAAAATGGACTGAATCTTAAAGAACAAGAAACTAAATGACTGAAACTTAAAGTGCAAGAAATGTAAATTGCAGTAACTTAAATGGCAAGAAATATAAATTGCTTGAATGTAAAAGGGGTTTGAGGACTGGGAATTGCAGAATCTAAACCAAGAGAAAGTAGATGGCAACAATTAAAAGAGCAAAAATTGAATCAGAAGCAATAAGCATTCAAACAGAAAGGAAATAAGGTGCAGCAGAGGTTCACAGAGGAACCAAAAGTAAAATTGGGTCTCAGGTCTCAAGAGACTAGGTAGCAGAGCCTAGATCTCTATTTGCCTTCCTAGATCCAAGTTAACAAAGCAATTGACAGAAAATTAAAAGAGGAAGCAGTAGAAGAACAGAAATGAAATTGAATTATGCAAAAAACAAATTGAAAAGAGTTTGAATGGGAATTGAGACAGAATTTCCTCAATTTCACACACCCAATACTCAGAAACAGAAGAGTAGAATTGCTTAGGCAAGAATGAGGAAGAAGAGAGATCAATTCTCCTCCCCAATTCTCAGAATTCTCAGTAAAGTTCCAAGAACAATTGCCAAAGCTCAAAAGAAAGGTGAAAAATTCAAAGCTCAAAGTAAAATTTAAAAGTCAAAAGTGAAAGTAAAGGTAAAGGTTAAAGGTTCTAATTACAACAAACTAACTCCTATTTATACACTTTCTATTCTTGGATATTGGAATTTGGATGGGCTTTTGATTTGGTGAAGAAATGAATTAAAATGGGGATTTAATTTGAATTTTTGGCCCATTAAAAGTCACTCCCAGGAGGCTGCCCTGCCCTTGTGGAGGGCAGGGCAGAAAAATGAATCTTGGTGCGAGAATTGGTGCGTGTTGGTGCAGCCTTGTGCAAGCTTGGCGCGGCAGAATTTTCCTTGGTGCGTATGATGCTGCCCTGCCCGCGCCAAGGGCAGGGCAGGAAAGGTTTGGTGCGCCAGGGACGTGAGTTGGTGCGCGCTTGGTGCTGCCATGGGAGAAAATTGGTGCGCGCGTTGGTGCTTCTTGGTGCGCCACACACGATGCTGCCCTGCCCGCGCCAAGGGCAGGGCAAAGTTCCTTTCTTTACGGCCCGTGTTCGAAACTGGGCGGACGCATGCGCTACAATTATTTTCTTGGTTTCTTGGCACGGTAGTGAACCTTAGTGCTTAGCTTGCTCATGGTCCCTTGTTCGATCCTTGTGGCATGCATGGTTGATATTTTTTTCTTGAATTTCTTTCTTGGAGAGCCCGATTCTGCCCTCCACAAGGGCAGGGCAAGGTTCTCTTCCTCTTGGTTCCAAGGCACATTTTGTGCTCTGCCCTTGGAGTGGGCAGGGCAGAATTGCCTTCCTTTGCTTGGTCACCTAATGTTGCCCTCCTAGAGGGCAGTGTGCCCTTGTGGAGGGCAATGTTTGCCTCCTCCTTGCTTGCGGCACGCTTCTCCTCCCTTTTGCCACGCTTCTTCTTCCTTGGGCTACACTTTTTATGCCACGCTTTTCCTTTTCTTTTCTTTTCTTCACCTATAATAAACCAAACAACCACTCAAAGTATCACTAAATTCAAGAGGCTTATAAATCAATTAAAATTCAATTAAAATGAGCTCAAACCTCATGGATTAACATTAATTTCATGGTGGTTGCTTGATTTAAAGAAGTTATGCATTTTCACTCCAAATCACGTACTTAGGATGCAAGAAAGTGCATAAATGCTAACAAAACAAGTGAAATTAGCTTGAAAAATGGGTATATGATGACTTGTCATCACTATGGTCACCTTGTAAATCTTAGTCAGGCAGACTCAAATGGTTATGAATGATATATGAATAAAACATAAAGATAAAGATAGAGATACTTATGTAATTCATTGGTGGGAATTTCAGATAAGCGCATGAAGATGCTGTGTCCCTTCCGTCTCTCTGCTTTCCTACTGTCTTCATCCAATCCTTCTTACTCCTTTCCATGGCAAGCTTATGCAAGGGTTTCACCGTTGTCAGTGGCTACCTCCCATCCTCTCAGTAGAAATGTTCAACGCACCCTGTCACGGCACGGCTATCCATCTGTCGGTTCTCGATCAGGCCGGAATAGAATCCAGTGATTCTTTTGCGTCTGTCACTAATGCCCCGCCTTCAGGAGTTTGAAGCACGTCACAGTCATTCAATCATTGAATCCTACTCAGAATACCACAGACAAGGTTAGACCTTCTGGATTCTCTTTAATGCCGCCATCAGTTCTAGCCTATACCACGAAGACTCTGATCTCACGGAATGGCTGGCTCGGTTGTCAGCGAGCACTCGGTTGTCAGGCGATCAACCATGCATCGTGTATCAAGAATCCAAGAGATATTCACCCAATCTAAGGTAGAACGGAGGTGGTTGTCAGGCACACGTTCATAGGTGAGAATGATGATGAGTGTCACGGATCATCACATTCATCAAGTTGAAGAACAAGTGATATCTTAGAACAAGAACAAGCGGAATTGAATAGAAGAACAATAGTAATTGCATTAATACTCGAGGTACAGCAGAGCTCCACACCTTAATCTATGGTGTGTAGAAACTCCACCGTTGAAAATACATAAGAACAAGGTCTAGGCATGGCCGTGAGGCCAGCCTCCCAATGATCTAAGATAGCATAAGAACAAAGATAGCTACCCCGATATCTCAATACAATAGTAAAAGGTCCTACTTATAGAGAACTAGTAACCTAAGGTTTACAGAGATGAGTAAATGACATAAAAATTCACTTCCGGGCCCACTTGGTGTGTGCTTGGGCTGAGCAATGAAGCGTTTTCGTGTAGAGACTCTTCTTGGAGTTAAACGCCAGCTTTTGTGCCAGTTTGGGCGTTTAACTCCCATTTTGGTGCCAGTTTCGGCGTTTAACGCTGGAAATTCTGAAGGTGACTTTGAACGCCGGTTTGGGCCATCAAATCTTGGGCAAAGTATGGATTATCATATATTGCTGGAAAGCCCAGGATGTCTAATTTCCAACGCCGTTGAGAGCGCGCCAATTGGGCTTCTGTAGCTCCAGAAAATTCACTTCGAGTGCAGGGAGGTCAGAATCCAACAGCATCTGCAGTCCTTTTCAGTCTCTGAATCAGATTTTTGCTCAGGTCCCTCAATTTCAGCCAGAAAATACCTGAAATCACAGAAAAACACACAAACTCATAGTAAAGTCCAGAAAAGTGAATTTTAACTAAAAACTAATAAAAATACACTAAAAACTAAACCAAATATACTAAAAACATACTAAAAACAATGCCAAAAAGCGTACAAATTATCCGCTCATCAGTTAGTTACACTAACGTGGGCACTAACGTGGAAGGAAGGAAAGCCCCAACGTTAGTGAGAAAATTTAGTGGCATTAACTTTGAAGAAGGAGAGCATGGAACATTATCAAGGAAGACCCACGTTAAGAGTCACGTTAGCTACACTAACATGAACTCTAACGTAGGGACAAAAGGCACCAAGTAACGTTAATGGGAAAGGTGAGCCCCAATAACGCTTGTTAAAGGGGTATATACCAACGTTAGTGGAAAAAGTGAGTGCCACTAACGTTGGCGAAACAAAAAGACCCACGTTAACAGCCACGTTAACTAAGTTAACGTGGTAGTTAACGTGGAAGGAAAGGAAGGTGCCAACGTTAGTGGAAAAAGTGAGTGCCACTAACATTGGCGAAGCAAAAAGACCCACGTTAACTTCCACGTTAACTAAGTTAACGTGGTAGTTAACGTGGGCAAAAGTCCCCACCTGGCAGCCTGACCATGCCTTCTTTAAACACGCATAACTTGAGCCACAAAGCTCTAAATGAGTTAATTTTAGTGGCATTGTAAAGTAGGATTCCAGAGCTTTCCAAGCATATATCACACTACATGGTTGACACTAAATTTAAGGGAGAAAACCTGCCCCGAAAGTGCAAAGATGAACATGGTATAAACCTCTAGTAAGGCCAACTGACCTCTTCACCTTCCAAGAAGTGTAACTCGAGTTGTAGAGCTCCAAATGATTCGCTTTCAAAGGCGTTGAAAAGTAGACATCCAGAGCTTTCCAACAATATATTAAGCCCCTGGTCGCTAGCGTTATCGGGACTCACGTTTTCCATTAACGCTAGCGACTATGCCAGCGACCCTGTCCACTTCAAAGGAGCATAACTTGAGTTACAGAGATCCAATTGAGGTGATTCTAGTTGCGTTAGAAAGCTGACATTCAGAGCTTTCCAAAGATATAATAGTCTATAGTGGGCATGAAACTGGAGCATAAACAAGAGGCATCTTTTAAGCTCTAAAAACACCAACTGGGCAGCAAGTGCAACGTTAGACACAATAACTTTATCACTAACGCCACACTTGTAGCATTAGTGTGGCTAACGGCAGCATTAACGCAAGTCACCCTGGGCCTCAATTTGATCACTTCTCTTTCAAAGACCACCCAACCTCAAGGAAGCAAGGCCACAAGTGTCAACCAATCAAGGCCACAAGAGGCATCTAGAATAGGAATTTTCATTTAATTGTAATTTGCTTTAAATTTCATTTTGTAATTTAGGAGAGCCTATATAAAGGCCTTAGTTTGTACATTCAAGTATTTTGGAATTGGGGGATTGAAGAGGGGTCTTCGGACTCTCTCCCCTCACACACTTTTCCTTCTCTTTCTTTTCTTTGTACTTTTCATTTATGAATTTTGAAGTTGTCATTTTAGTTTTAATCTTCATCTTTACTTTTCTGCACTTTCTTTCTTTTCTATTTTGGTAGAGCAATGATCAACTAACTCTTTCCATTGGGTTAGAGAGCTCTATTGTGATATAATGGATCAATATTAGTTTTCATTCTTCTTCTTCTATCTTTTCTCTTGATTTTACTAGAGAGCTTTCGATCTTCATCCAATTGGGTAGTTATCTTGGAAAAGAAGCTATTCATACTTGGATCTCTTCTGAACCTTGGAAGAGGAATGAAGAGATCATGCTAGAAATGCTTTCTCATGCTGGACCAAATTGGGTTTGGATGGATATGTGACTATAATCCTACCAAACACTTGATTTGGGAATGCATGTGGTATAATCAGTGACCATACTTCTTCATCTCTTCTCATGAGCAATTGACCAAGGAATTGGCTATTGATCAAGATTTGAGAGATTGAATTCCAAGGAATTGGGATCCAATCACTTAAGATTGCCAAGGAGATCAATGAATGCATTGATTGAGGAAAAAGATGAGAATAAACTTGATCTGGAGGATTGCAATATCTCTTGATCCCAATGTTCATTTTATTTTTAGTTCTTACATTTACTTTTGTTGCCATTTTACTTCTCTGCACTTTATTGCTTTCTTTACTTTTATGCCATTTACATTTCCTTGTTGCTTATCACTCCAATATGATTCGTCTAACTTGGATAATCAGTTAACCATTGATTGCTTAATCCGTTAATCTCTGTGGGATTCGACCTCACTCTTTTGTGAGTTATTACTTGACGACAATTCGGTATACTTGCCGAAGGGAAATTTGTTGAGAGGCAAGTTTTCCGCTTATCAAGTTTATGGCGCCATTGCCGGGGATTAATTGTGATTAACAAACTACCGGTTGATTGATTTACTAGATTAGACACTTTTCTTTTGTCTTTGTTTTCTTTTGTTTCTTTATTTTCTTTTGCTAACCAACTGTTTGTGATATTGCCTCACTGGGAATTTCCTCATCTGTGACAAGGGGAATTCCAAATCTCTTTTATCTTGGTGATTGTTATTTGATACAGAGTATTTTGTAGAAAAATGGAGTATAGATCATCCTTTGGTCAATCAAACTTCATGGGAAACTCTCCACCACCACAGAATGATCCACTTTACTATGCTCATGGTGGGTGGGAGTATCAAAAACATGAAATGGGGTACTTTCCAGAGCCACAAAATGGTTCATATTTTGATGACTTTGAGTACTACTCAAGCTGTGCCTGGGGAGATCAGAACCAAAGAAATTTCACTCATTCATACCCCATTCATCAAGAGCCATCACCTCTCAATTATACAACCTCACCTCCAAGTTTTACATGCCTAAATTCTTCATCATTTGAGTATGCCTCAGCACAAAGGTCTATCCTAAATCCATACAATTCATTTCATCATCCAATTATACAACCTCACCTCCAAGTTTTACATGCCTAAAATTCTTCATCATTTGAGTATGCCTCAGCACAAAGGTCTATTCAAAAGAAGTAGAAAAGAAGATATACTCTAGGATAGAACTCCTCCTTGAAAAATAATGAAGACAATCAAAGAGGAGAAAATAGCAGAAAGGGACCATGAAGAAAAATTGAGACAGAATGCACAACTCTATTCTGAAGAACAATTCATTAAAGAACTGAAATCACAAAGAGAGACCACTTCACTCTCTCCAGAAACAGAGGAGTGCATTCAATGGTCAAGAACAAGGGAGGAAGTCAATCAAGGGAGTCCACACTACTCCAATGAAACAGAGAGTTGCTAGAGGGTGAGTTCATTGAACCACCAATTCAAGAAGCACTTGATGAAGAAGATGCTCCAACCATCATACAACACCCAAGTCTTGAAATCAAGGTGGTGAAGACAATCAACATGAGCACTAAAAAGAGGATGGTGACCAAGAAAAGAAGGACAATATCCATGCAGAAGAAAAGGTCAACCAAAAGCCATCCCACCCCTACCCCAACAAGCAGTTTACTCAAGCTAACAACAGAAAGCTTGCTGGGGAGAGGCACTCTAAAGGGGCATTAACTGGCTCCTCTTTCCTCTTGAGTCATTCCTCTTAACAAACTGGAAGAAGAGGAAGAAAGTCATGAACAACATGTCAAGCTAATGACATTAAAGAGCGCTTGTTGGGAGGCAACCCAACCGTAGGTAACATTTCCTTGCTTTGCTTAGTTTACTTTCAATAATTGGGCATATGATTGCATTCTAAGTTTGGTGTTGCCATGCAACAATTTGATTTTCAATCTTCACTGGGTACTTGCAACATTCTAAATTGAGAGTGTCACACTAAGTTTGGTGTGCCACTCATCTTTCATGCAAAGTAACAAGCACACCACTTACTAATGCAATCAAAATGTCTCTGATTGTATCTCTTGTGCCTTTATTGTATCCTTAATCTTGCTTGCTGAAATACATGCATACTCACACTTCATTCTATGACATTCATGATCCATCATAGACCCCATCACCACTGTTTTAATTGTTGCTTGAGTATAAGCAAGCATTCTAAGGTTGGTGTGGGAAGGGAAAGAATAGGAGGAAAAGGGCAACAACAATGAAGATAAACTACAAGGTGGTAAAGTTCCTTTCTCCTCTTACTTATTTCCAGCACTTTAAATTGCATGATTGTCTTCTATTTTCTTTGTATGCATGTGTGATTACTCCTTGTGAATAAGCATAATTTGATATTTGATTTGTAACATGTTGCTATGATATCATGATTATCATCTTGAGTTTTACTTGCACCCAATCTCTTTAAGAATGCAACAAAGAAATCATTCTTTTGAAAGGAAAATGTTGAAGAATTTTATAAATCATGGACAAGCAAAAGATTGGAGTGGGAGTTGATTGATTGTATTGTGTATTGGGTTGCATGTTTATGAAAACTTGCATGGGAGCTCATAGACAGGAAATGAAGTTTAGAAGTATTATATTTCTCAAACATCTATTGATCCAAGAAGCAGTAACAAAAGAAAACAAAAGAAAAAGAAAAACAAAGAATAAGCCCAAGGCTCTGAGCATCAATTACTAGGAAGAAAAAGAAAGAAACAAGAACTCAAAGAGTTATTGTCCTAGTTAAATGCTTGTGGTAGATTTGTATCAAGGAGAGAGGCTTGAGCAAGTAAATCCTAAGGGGTGTTTCAACGCCTAATACCTTAGACCAACTGGTTTGGGAGTATTGATTGAAAGCTTATCTTAAAAAGCCGCTTTGATACATGACACCTAGAGTCGAGGCCAAATTCCAAAAAAAGAAAGAAAAATGCTAGAAAATAAGTGCTGTTTCAAGGTGACAATCTATAAAGAGACTTCCATAGTATCATTTGAATGAAAGTTCTAAAGATCTAAGACTTCCAAAATGTGAGGACTAATAAGCACTGGAATCATTGCATAAGCATACAAATTAGAGTTCACCCCACTGTCACTTATTCACTTCACCCACTAAGGCATCATAAGCAATCCTTCAATACATTCCAATTAAAGAGAATTCTTTGTGCATAGTTCTTTTCTTGCTTGGGGACAAGCAAGCTTTAAGTTTGGTGTTGTGATGCCAGGGCATCTTGGTTAGTTTTACTAGCCATTTTTTGTATACTTTAGGTTGGTTTCATGCATTTTCTTAGGAAATAAGCAAGTATTTAGTTGAAAATGCAATCATACCATGATTCAAGCAAACATTGTGAATCTTGAATGATTTCATGAGAATTATGCATAAATTGAATGATAAATTGGATGATGCATAATCCCATGATTAAGAGCAAGACTTTGATGCACTTTGTTTGACTGATTTCAGGCCAAAAGAAGAAGAGAAGAGCCACGTTAGTGGCTACGTTAGTTACACTAACATGGGCACTAACGTGGAAGGAAGGAAAGCCCCAACGTTAGTGAGAAAAGTTAGTGGCATTAACTTTGAAGAAGGAGAGCATGGAACGTTAGCAAGGAAGACCCACGTTAAGAGTCACGTTAGCTACACTAACGTGAACTCTAACGTAGGGACAAAAGGCACCAAGCAACGTTAATGGGAAAGGTGAGCCCCAATAACGCTTGCGAAAGGGGTATATGCCAACGTTAGTGGAAAAAGTGAGTGCCACTAACGTTGGCGAAGCAAAAAGACCCACGTTAACAGCCACGTTAACTAAGTTAACGTGGTAGTTAACGTGGAAGGAAAGGAAGGTGCCAACATTAGTGGAAAAAGTGAGTGCCACTAATGTTGGCGAAGCAAAAAGACCCACGTTAACTAAGTTAACTAAGTTAACGTGGGCAAAAGTCCCACCTGGTAGCCTGACCATGCCTTCTTCAAACACGCATAACTTGAGCCACAAAGCTCCAAATGAGGTGATTTCAGTGGCATTGGAAAGTAGGATTCCAGAGCTTTTCAAGCATATATGGCACTACATGGTTGACACTAAATTTAAGGGAGAAAACCTGCCCCGAAAGTGCAAAGATGAACATGGTATCAACCTGTAGTAAGGCCAACTGACCTCTTCACCTTCCAAGAAGTGTAACTCGAGTTGTAAAGCTCCAAATGATGCGCTTCTAATAGCGTTAAAAAGTAGACATCCAGAGCTTTCCAACAATATATAATAGTATGGGGTGGACATTAATTTTAAGCTCCCGAACCTGGAAATATTAAGCCCCTGGTCGCTAGCGTTATCGGGACTCACGTTTTCCATTAACGCTAGCGACTATGCCAATGACCCTGTCCACTTCAAAGGAGCATAACTTGAGTTACAGAGATCCAATTGAGGTGATTCTAGTTGCGTTAGAAAGCTGACATTCAGAGCTTTCCAAAGATATATAATAGTCTATAGTGGGCATGAAATTGGAGCACAAACAAGAGGCATCTTTTAAGCCCCAAAAACACCAACTGTGCAGCAAGTGCAACGTTAGCCACAATAACTTTATCACTAATGCCACACTTGTAGCGTTAGTGTGGCTAACGGCAGCATTAACGCAAGTCACCCTGGGCCTTAATTTGATCACTTCTCTTTCAAGGACCACCCAACCTCAAGGAAGCAAGCCCACAAGTGTCAACCAATCAAGGCCACAAGAAGCATCTAGAATAGGAATTTTAATTTAATTGTAGTTTGCTTTTAATTTCATTTTATAATTTAGGAGAGCCTATATAAAGGCCTTAGTTTGTATTCAAGTATTCTGGAATTGGGGGATTGAAGAGGGGTCTTCAGACTCCCTCCCCTCACACACTTTTCCTTCTCTTTCTTTTCTTTGTACTTTTCATTTATGAATTTTGAAGTTGTCATTTTAGTCTTAATCTTCATCTTTACTTTTCTGCACTTTCTTTCTTTTCTATTTTGGTAGAGCAATGATCATCTAACTCTTTCCATTGGGTTAGAGAGCTCTATTGTGATACAATGGATCAATATTAGTTTTCATTCTTCTTCTTCTATCTTTTCTCTTGATTTTACTAGAGAGCTTTCGATCTTCATCCAATTGGGTAGTTATCTTGGAAAAGAAGCTATTCATACTTGGATCTCTTCTGAACCTTGGAAGAGGAATGAAGAGATCATGCTAGAAATGCTTTCTCATGCTGAACCAAATTGGGTTTGGATGGATATGTGACTATAATCCTACCAACACTTGATTTGGGAATGCATGTGGTATAATCAGTGACCATACTTCATCTCTTCTCATGAGCAATTGACCAAGGAATTGGCTATTGATCAAGATTTGAGAGATTGAATTCCAACGAATTGGGATCCAATCACTTAAGATTGCCAAGGAGATCAATGAATGCATTGATTGAGGAAGAAGATGAGAATGAACTTGATCTAGAGGATTACAATATCTCTTGATCCCAATGTTCATTTTATTTTTAGTTCTTACATTTACTTTTCTTGCCATTTTACTTCTCTGCACTTTATTGCTTTCTTTACTTTTATGCGATTTACATTTCCTTGTTGCTTATCACTCCAATATGATTTGTCTAACTAGGATAATCAATTAACCATTGATTGCTTAATCCGTTAATCTCTGTGGGATTTGACCTCACTCTTTTGTGAGTTATTACTTGACGACAATTCGGTATACTTGCCAAAGGGAGATTTGTTGAGAGACAAGTTTTCCACGCATCAGGCAGATAATAAATGGTTATGGAGTTTTCGAAAATAAGGGTAAATAAAACATAAAATAGATGAAGGGGATACTTATGTAGATCCTTGGTGAAAACTTCAGATAAGTGTATGGAGGTCTTTTGTCCCTTCTGAATCTCTGCTTTCCTACTGTCTTCCTCCAATCATTCTCACTCCTTTCTATGGCAAGCTGTATGTAGGGCATCATCGTTGTCAATGGCTACTTCCCATCCTCTCAGTGAAAATGGTCCTAATACTTGTTACAGCACGGCTAATCATCTGTCGGTTCTCGATCATGTCGAAATAGAATCCATTGATTCTTTTGCGTCTGTCACCACGCCCAACAATCGCGAGTTTAAAGCTCGTCACAGTCATTCAATTCCTGAATCCTACTCGGAATACCACAGACAAGGTTTAGACTTTCCAAATTCTCAAGAATGGCCGCAAATAATTCTAGCTTATACCACGAAGACACTGATCTCACGGAATGCTAGGCTTGGTTGTCAGGCGAGGGCAACCATGCATCGTGCCTCAGGAATCCAAGAGATGCACACTCTAGCTTTCGCTTGTAGAACGGAGGTGGTTGTCAGGCACGCATTCATAAGGATGGATGATGATGAGTGTCACGGATCATCACATCCATCAGGTTGAAGTACGAATGATATCTTAGAACAAGAATAAGCTTGAATTAAATAGAAGGCAGTAGTAATTGCATTAAAACTCGAGGTACAGCAGAGCTCCACACCCTTAATCTATGGTGTGTAGAAACTCCACCGTTGAAAATACATAAGTGATAGTGGTCCAGGTATGGCCGAATGGCCAGCCCCCAAAACGTGATCAAACATGTAAAATCCCAGATGAAACGTGGTCAAAAGACACCTAGTACAATAGTAAAAAGTTCTATTTATAATAAACTAGCTACTAGGATTTACAGAAATAAGTCTAAGTGCAGAAATCCACTTCCGAAGCCCACTTTGGTGTGTGCTTGGGTTGAGCTTGAGCTTTACACGTGCAGAGGCTTCTCTTGGAGTTAAACGCCAAGTTGTAAAGTGTTTTTGGCGTTTAACTCTGGTTTGTGACGTGTTTCTAGCGTTTTACTCCAGAATGTAGCATGGAACTGGCGTTGAACGCCAATTTGTGTCGTCTAAGCTCGAACAAAGTATGGACTATTATATATTGCTGGAAAGCCCTAGATGTCTACTTTTCAACGCAGTTGAGAGTGCAAGGAGGTCAGAATCCAACAGCATCAGCAGTCCTTTTTCAGCCTGAATCAGATCTTTGCTCAAATCCCTTAATTTCATCCAGAAAATACCTGAAATCACAGAAAAACACACAAACTCATAGTAAAGTCCAGAAATGTGAATTTTGCATAAAACTAATGAAAACATCCCTAAAAGTAGCTAGATCCTACTAAAAACTACCTAAAAACAATGCCAAAAAGCGTATAAATTATCCGCTCATCAATATCAATCCAGAATTAAAAATTATAAAGTCTCAAAGTTACTGACTTAGAAAATAAAACCTGACTTTTACTGCATAATACATCTTACTTTAAAAATCCAAATCTTTAAAACCACAACTCTAACAATTCTAAGTTTTTTTATGAAATTATAGTATTAAGACCAGAATTTCATTTAAAATTGGTTCTATTTCAAAATTCAAAAGAGGAAACAAGTTGCTGCTGTGTTAAACGTTCAGTAGAAAAACCAGATTTGATTTCCATAATTCAAAAATTCACCATAAATCTTAAACTTAATGAAAAAGTCTCAAATTCACCAGTCCAGCTCCCCATATTTCCAAGCTTAATTTGGACTTGGTTCCACGCAATTCGATAATCACAGGATTAGTTATAGCTTTTCAAAGTTACTGACTCAGTTTAGAAATTATGCAGAAAATCAGATTTTAGAACTCAACTTTGAAAAATCATAACTAATTCTCTAGTTGATACGAAACCTTCAAAATTGAGTTTTCACAGTTACACTTAATATAATTTACTTAACACTTAAATACTTATCATTTCAGTCACTATAGAGTCACTAATTCACTTTCAAAGTTGCTATTTAATTTTAAGAGAACCTGATTTTCAGCAAACCATTTAGTATTCAAAATCCAACCCTTCAATACCCCTCAAAACCAATTCCAAATCAACCACCAACCAAGCTCATTAATATTGCAATATACCAAATAATAGCTCAACAGCAACAAATCCAACATAACCCATTAAAATTCATAATTCTCAACAATAAGTCATCAAACTATTCCCAATCTACATAATCAATCAATATCACCAATCAACAATTCCAAATCACAATCTCAACCATTCCAATCACAATTTCAGCAATAATTCAATATTCACATAATCAATCAATT
Source organism: Arachis stenosperma (assembly GCF_014773155.1). Lineage (NCBI taxonomy): Eukaryota > Viridiplantae > Streptophyta > Magnoliopsida > Fabales > Fabaceae > Arachis > Arachis stenosperma. Next base: position 110,268,469 of record NC_080381.1, on the reverse strand, counting down.
ACTCACATCTATTAAATCTATTTGCAGTTATTCAATAAACCTTGTAGGCATTCTTAAATTAAAATCATTTTAAACCCCCTACCTCAGTTAGTCGAAAACGTTGAATTTAAATGTGGTGATCCCCTTCTTTTTCCAGTTTACAATAGCTAGTACGGCCGGAACAGTAGCAGTAACCTCAGTTCTTTTGGGGAAGCAACAACAATGACATCGGTGGTTCCGGATAAGGACAACAATACCGAACAAAGACAGTAATGATTGGCAGCTAAGGAAGATCAAGAAAACGAGGCATGTTATAGTCAAGGTAATAGCAAACCAAATAATGGCAACAGAACACAACTCAATGCTACCAGGGAAAAACAGAATAGAACAGCAACGGCATAGTAACCTACGATGAACATGAAGCATGGAGGAGATGGAAACAATGGCGGTGGACCTTCGGTGGCGGTGACGCGGCGATAACAGAGATCAGACGCGATAGAGCGGGTGGCATAGGCAGCCTCTTCTTTCTCCCCTGCGAGCTTCCTTCCTTACGCATCTCTTCTCCCTCGCGACAGTAATGACATCGCAACAGCAGCAGTGTGACGGGTTCGGTGGAGGCACAACGATGGTGACGCGAAAGTGCAGCTTCGACAGTGATGAAGGCGCGACAAAGACACAGCGGCACTACCCTTCGCGCACAAGCTCTCCTCGTGTTTGTCCTCTCCCTAGCGAGCGTTCAGCTCCTCAACGACTTCAAATTTGACAGCATTGTGACCTTGCTCCAGCGGCGGTGACGGCAAGGCGAATTAGCAACGGCTGCACGACGATGGGCATGAATAACGGCGCAGGCGAGGTGCTGCGGCGGTGAGCTGGACGGCGCAGAGTGCGGCTCCTCTTTTCTGATTCCAAGCTCTCTGTTCTCCCTTTCCATTTCTTTGTTTCTTTCTTTTGTTTGGGTGTTAAGTGTTTTGGAAGAAAGGTGGGGCAGGGGCTGCATTCTGAGGCTGGAGAAAAGGGAAAAATTAGGATTAGGGGTTCTGATTTCCAATTTGGGAATTTAGGGTTAGAAATTAGTATTTTATAAAAGTATAAGGATAGATATGAATAGATATTTTGATAAAATTGAAGGATAAAACCAAATATACTCTCTTAAAATATTTAAGAATATTATTTATCAACATATTGCTAAGTTGAATTAATTATTTCTAATTTAAATTATAAAATAAGCATATTAATCACATTTTTATTAAATATAGTTTAAACTCAATATTAATTATTCAAATTAAATGATATAACTTTTTATTATTTTTCTATCACCGAAACTTTAATTTCAATTTACAAAATATCTAATTATAATAAAAATTGTACATAAATATTAACTTACTTAAACTTAAAGTATTTATAAAAAAATCCACTTAATCATTCCTAATAAGTTAATCTCTAACAGCTCAAACTAATAAAATAAACCATATTTATTCATAATAGAAATTTCTTAAATTAAGTTATATATTGCTTCCATTACTAAATCTTCATTTCAAATTATATAAAATAACAATTATAAAATTACACAAGAATATTAATTAACATAACTCCAAATATTAATAAAACTAATTTAGTTACTCTTAATAGTTCAGTTTATAAAATAAAGAATTCAAATTAATAATAAGTCATAACTTATTAATAATAAAAGTTACTTAAATTAAATTGTACAATTCTTTCTTATTTTTCAATTACTAAAATTATACAAAATATTCCATTATAATAAGATTGCTTAAGAATATTAATTGATTCAAAATAAAACTATCTCTGAATCTATTTAATTATTTCTAATAAAATAATTTCTAAAATTATAAAGTTTAAACTTAATAAGATAAATTCACAATTTATTCATATTTAGGTTTCCAAAAACGCGGGATGTTACACTGTACTCCACCATTCGACTTGTCTCTCCTCCTATTCCTCTCCTTTCCTTTCTTTTGCTTGAGGACAAGCAAATCTCTAAGTTTGGTGTGCTTTTCGTGATCACTGGGCTAAGATTCACCAAGATCATGGCTCCTAAGAGAAAACAAACCACTCCAAGAGGCAAGAAAGAGAACATTCCAAAACCACTTTAGAATCAAGAGAGGTTCTTAACCAAAGAACATGCAGATATTACCACAAAATAATGGGTCTAAGGTCAGTGATTCTGGAAGTTAAATTCGATCTGAAAGAAGACGAATATCCGGAGATCCAAGAGCAGATTCGAAATAGGGGCTGGGAAATTCTAGCTAATCCCGAGACAAAGGTGGGTAGAAACATGGTTCAGGAATTCTACTCAAATCTGTAGCAAACAGATAAGCAGAGAATGACTGGAACCGCCTTCTATACCTTTTGAACTATGGGCAGGGGGAAGATTATTTACTTTGACCTGGACAGAATAAGAGAGGTCTTCAAGTTGCTTCAACTACAAGATGATCTAGAATCCTTTAATATGAGAATGGTGAGAGTAGATAAGTGCTTGGACCAAGTTCTAGAGGACATATGCATCCCTGGAGCTAAGTGGATAACTAACACAAAGGGTGTCTCAAATCAACTCAAGAGAGGGATCTCAAACCAGTTGCTAGAGGCTGGCTGGATTTCATTGGGCATTCCATACTGCTCACTAGCAACTGCTCTAAGGTCATTGTCAAAAGAGCAGTGATGGTCCATTGCATTATGCTGGGAAATAAAGTGGAGGTCCATCATCTGATTTCTTGTGAGCTTTACACAATTACAAACAAGAACTCTATGAATCCAAATTGGCCTACCCAAGCTTGATTTCTCTGCTATGTAAATATGCTGGGGTAAAGATGGGAGTAGATGAGTATATCTCAGTCGATCACCCAATCACAAAAAAGTCAATAGAAGGACAACAAGTGCAAGATAACTCCACCAAGAGGAGGGCACAGGAGTTCCTCCCAGCAATCCCTCAGATTGACTACTGGACCCGCCTAGAAGCATCTGTCACCAAGCTGCAAGAAGTTATAGATCAACTTAAGGAAGAACAGCAGAATCAAAATAGCATGCTTTGCAAACTGCTTAAGGAACAGGAGAAGCAAGGGCGTGAGCTACAGGAGCTGAAGTGCCAGAAGCTGTCTCTTGAAGGACCAGACACCCCACAGATTGAAGGAGCATCCATCTCCCAAAATAAAGGTTGTTGAGTCCTAATCTTAACTCTGTGATAACTTCTGCTATTAGAGATCTACCTTAGAAGTCACATGAATAGTAGTAATTAGTATTTTTAATTTTAATTTTATTTTTATTTTTATCATCTCCAAATAAGTTATAATCTATTTTTCTCATCATCATTAAACATGAATAAAATAGCAGATTTTTTTAGAATAAGGAGGCAATTTTGTTTTTTGAGTTCTTAATAAGAAAAATTCAAATTATTTATATGTGGTGGCAAAACTTTTTGTTTTCTGAATGAATGCTTGAACAGTGCATAATTTTGATAGTGAAGTTTATGAATGTTAAAATTGTTGGCTCTTGAAAGAATAATGAATAAAGAAAAATGTTATTGATGATCTGAAAAATCATGAAATTGATTCTTGAAGTAAGAAAAAGTAGTGAAAAAAAAGAGAAAAAGAAAAAAAGCCAATAGCCCTTTAAACCAAAAGGCAAGGGTAAAAAGGATCCAAGGCTTTGAGCATTAATGGATAGGAGGGCCTAAAGGAATAAAATCCTGGTCTAAGCGGCTAAATCAAGCTGTCCCTAACCATGTGCTTGTGTCATGAAGGTCCAAGTGTAAAGCTTGAGACAGAGTGGTTAAAGTCGTGATCCAAGGCAAAAGAGTGTGCTTAAGAACTCTAGACACCTCTAACTGGGGACTTTAGTAAAGCTGAGTCACAATCTGAAAAGGTTCACCCAGTTATGTGTCTGTGGTATTCATGTATCCGGTGGTAATACTGGAAAACAAAGTGCTTAGAGCCACGGCCAAGACTCATAAAGTAGCTGTGTTCAAGAATCAACAACACTATTTGAATTCTAAGTTTCTATAGATGCCAAAACTGTTCAGAAACCAAAAAGCTACTAGACCCGCTTATCTAATGAGAATTTGAGCTTCATATAACACTCTGAGAAGTTATTGCCTCTTGATTTTCTTTTTATCCTATTTTATTTATCTAGTTGCTTAAGGACAAACAACAGTTTAAGTTTGGTGTTGTGATGAGCGGATATTTTATACGCTTTTTGGGGTATTTTCATATAGTTTTTAGTAGGATCTAGCTACTTTTTAGTATATTTTTATTAGTTTTTATGAAAAACTCACAATTCTGGACTTTACTATGAGCTTGTGTGTTTTTCTCTAATTTCAGGTATTTTCTGGCTGAAATTGAGGGACCTGAGCAAAAATCTGATTCAGAGGCTAAAAAAGGACTGCAGATGCTGTTGGATTCTTACCCCCTACACTCGAAATGGATTTTTTGGAGCTACAGAAGCCCAATTGGCGCGCTATCAATTGCGTTGGAAAGTAGACACCAAGGCTTTCCAGCAATATATAATAGTCCATACTTTGCCCGAGTTATGATGACGCAAACTAGCATTTAACACCAAGTTTCTTCCCTATTCTGGCGTTAAATGCCAGAAACAAGATACAAGCTGAAGTTAAATGCCCAAACTGGCACAAAAGGTGGAGTTAAACGCCAGAAATAGCCTCTACACGTGAAAGCTTCATTGCTCAACCCAAACCTAGGTTACTAGTTTAGTATAAAAACTACTTTTCGAGATTCATTTTGTACCTCATGACATTTTACATCTGAACTTGTATTTCCTACGGCATGAGTCTCTAAACTCCATGGTTGGGGGTGAGGAGCTCTGCTGTGTCTCGATGAATTAATGCAATTATTTCTGTTTTCTATTCAATCACGCTTGTTTTTATTCTAAGATATTCATTTGTACTTCAACATGATGAATATGATGATCAGTGACACTCATCACCATTCTCAACCTATGAACGCGTACCTGACAATCACTTCTGTTCTACCTTAGATTGAATGTATATCTCTTGGGTTCCTGGTTCGCAAGTTTGACTGCCTTTCCTGACAATAGAGAATTCAAATCCGTGAGATCAGAGTCTTCATGGTATAAGCTAGAATCAATTGGCAGCATTTCTGAGATCCGAAAAGTCTAAACCTTGTCTGTGGTATTCCGAGTAGGATCTGGGAAGGGATGACTGTGACGAGCTTCAAACTCACGAATGCTGGGAGTAGTGACAGACGCAAAAGGATCAATGGATCCTATTCCGACATTAGTGAGAAACAACAGATGATTAGCCTTGTACATGGACCCTTTTCACTGAGAGGACGGCTGGTAGCCATGGACAACGGTGATCCACCAACATACTGCTTGCCATGGAAGGAGACCTGCGTGCGTGAAGAAGAAGACAATAGGAAAGCAGAAATTCAGAAGATAGAGCATCTCCAAAACTCCAACCTATTCTCCATTACTGCATAACAAGTATTTATTTCAGGCTCTTTTACTTTTCGCAATTAAAACTAAGAACCACTATTGATATCCTGACTAAAAATAATAAGATAACCAAGCTTGCTTCAAGCCGGCAATCTATGTGGGATCGATCCTTACTCACGTAAGGTATTACTTGGACGACCAAGTGCACTTGCTGGTTAGTTGTGCGGAATTACAAAGTGTGAGTGTAATTTTCGTGCACCAATTGCGCATTTGCATTTGGTCTTGTTTTGCTTGTTGTATTTTCTCTGTGATTGTGTTGCTTCACTTGTTTGTCTTATTACAATTTGTTTGTGTGTTGATCTGTTTCTTGTGCTATTGTTTCTCTGTGATTAGGAACTGAGGTTTTGATTGAGATTAGTTTATGTTCGGAAATTTAAAGAAGGTAATAAGTTAATAAAGTAAAAATAAAAAGTATTTCCAAAGGTTTAACAAAATAGTTTTATTGAGTAAAGTTATTTATTTGTATTTTATTTTATTACTTTTACGGCATTCCTATTCCCTACTGAGAACTAGTGGTTTGTTCTCACCTCAAAATCTTCCACCCTTTCAGTGACACAGGTTCGGAGACTTAGTTTGAAGCTGCGGGCGATTATGAGTTTTATTTAAGTTAACTTTATGTGTTGAGTTTTTTTCATAGAATTTCCTTGTCTTTGTTATTTAAGATTTTATTTTATACAGAGGGATAGGAATTGTATCTGAGTTTCTTTTGGATTCTTTTGTATAATATTTTTTATTATTAATAATTACGTGATTATTATTACTTGGTGTCCTTTGATGAATGAGTTTGATTAATAAAAAAGAAACAAGGTTTCCAGCATGTTCTCAAAATTGAAATGCGAAATCGAACTAACGGCTCAATATTAAATAGTAAATAAGGAAAACAGGTTAGTAACGCCTCACTTTGGTACGATCATGACGTGCTAAAAGTTAGGATATTACATCTATCTCTTTCACAGCTTCCATGTATGTGAACAAAGATGTATGCACTTTTACATCTTCACTAACCCAATCATATGACCAGTCCACTTTGTCCTTTTTCTCTCTATCTCTCTCGAAAGCCATTTTCAACAACAAAAATTCAAAAAATGTAGAAAACAGAACACACAGAAAGGAGAAAACTAGCACATACCTTTTTTACTCATTTCTTTCTCAACAACCTTCACAAGCAATTCTTAATGCAAATGAAATAATGATTTGGGAAGAATTTATTTTCATTCCAATGAGGTTAAGAAAAAGTAACCACCACAGGTTAAGTTCCCCACACCTATTCTACCAATCAAATCACCAGTCCAAATGGCATTGGAAATGAAAAACCCTTTAATTCCATCATTACTTATCTCTCTCTACATTTAAAACTGATACTTTTTCAAAGCAATTATTTAATATCATTTTTAATCAAGTACGTTGAATTGGGGGCTTCATAACTATCCCACTCGCCGAGTTATTGCTCGTCGAAAAGCTCAACCTGCTTTATTAAAAATATCCTTAGGCTAAGCCTGGGGGCTATGATATGGCTGTTACAAATCCGATATCATAACTCGGTATTATACACCATAACTCGGCATGAAGCGTTACGCTTCAACTCAACGGATTACATTTTAAAATAAAAGCGTCCGACCTGATGTTGTCACCTACTAAATTCTAATAATTGCTCTTCAATGTAGATGACTAACAGAAGCGTAACCAACCTATTCTACTCCACCTATAAAGGTATGATATTTTATCCTCGAAAGATACACTAAATTCACAATACTACCTTAAGCATCGGAGTGCCTTTTGCAGCTACACTCCCCCTTTGTTCATACTCTCTGTGATGTGATATCACTCTGGGCGAAGAGCTCAGACCTTTCTAGTATATAGCTCGGCGTTGAAGGCAACTCGGCGTCGACTCCCAAAAACCGAGTTACGTCCAGGTTATTCACACAACAACAACAACAACAACAACAACAACAACAATAACAACAACAACAACAATAATAATAATGTTATCAGTTTCAATTATTATAAATTTATAAAATGTATAATTGGAAAGAAAATATTTGATTGACAAAAAATTTATATAAAGGATAAAATTAAAAGTAAATTTCAAATATTAAAGGCAAAATTAAATCAAATTAAATGTTAAGAGTATTTTTAATTTTTTTTTAAAATATTAGAAACATAAACATAGTTTATCCAATTTATAATTAAATATTTAGTCGTTCAACTATCATTTCTATTTAACATAATTTAATATCTGCACTGCATTTTAGACCCAAACACTATCAGATATCCCATGTCCTCAAGAAAATAGTTAATTAACGATAGATTTTATAATCGATTTTTCACCCTTTTCGATCGACAGATTTTTAGGTTACTGACAAATTCCACCTACACGTAAAGCCATTGTTGGTAATATTTTGTCGACAGACTTTTGCATCAATAAATTAATGATATGTTTTGTGTTGTTACTAACTGGAAATTCTTTTGAAAAAATACATCGCAAATTTGCCAATACATGCATTCACCTTTCTTATAGATTATTCGTTTACAAACTTAGACACTTTCACATCCTACACGGAATTTTATAATTATTATCAGATTTATCATCGTTTACTCAGAAAATCCGATGATAAAAAATGTTTAAGGAATATCGTAATGCTCGAAAAAAACATGTTACGCTCAAATTTTACATGGACAGCGTTAAATGCTTAATGATTATCGTAATGCAATGGTAATATTGGTCTAAGATGATGAATCTATTTATCCATTATTGTAATGCTCAAAGAATCTGCCAGTAAATTCGATCATAATTAATAGATAACTATAAAATTAAAAAATTAATTAATTAATTACTGGCGAATATATATCCCTTGTAATTAAATTCGATCGTAATTTGTAAATGAATTTTTTAATAATTATTTTTTTTATCAAATAATTAAAATTTCTAAACATATTTTTTAATTATTTTTTATTAAAATTAATATTTATTTTACTGTTGAACATAATAAGAAATAAATATTATTTTCTATTATAGCAACAAATTAAAGTATTAATAATAAAAACTAAATGCACGACATCATCTACACCGTCTTTTTGGCCCTTCCACTCCTCATGGGTCGATAGTATCGATGCCGATGTCGAGCCCCACTCCAGCAGTATTTCCACCTGTGCGGACCTGATGACTCCCTTGCAGATTTACTCCAACTCTTGCAAGATGTAAGCACAGTAAGCTGCGATGGGTTGTTTGTCTTTCTCCACTATGCATTCGTCAGGTTAGGCATGCAAGGAGGTCTTGGATCCGCTCCTCAGCCTATTGTAGATATTGTTCCTAATCATGTAAGCTTTAGGTGAGGTTATGGACATGCTCACATCCCTACCACTGGATCTTACTCCCATGGCAGCTCACATGGCCTCGCACGACCACCAAATCATCGTCGACGTCAACCACACCAAGCTCTGCTACTGCGCGGGTCCTGAGTAGTTCAGGATCGCATAGGTCTTGTAAACCCCGCTAAAATCGGTAAATTATTAGTTAATAAATTAAATTTTTAATTAGGAAAGCTAAAATATAAAACTAATATCAGAATAGGATAGAGCTCGTCGAAACAAGAATTTTGATACCAATTTCAAAAATTTGGCCCAAAAATCGGATCGGAAAGATTGAACCGGTTGAACCGGGGCCCAAACCAGATCCGTGGGTCCAACCAGACCCAAATATTAAAACAAAACAGCAGCTCTTCTTCTTCCCAATTGCATGCAATGGACATAAACAGAATTGGGAAAGGGAGGAGGAGCTCTCAACCCTCACAACCTTGGATCCACCATAACTCCTCCATCCGAGCACCGATCGCCGCACCGTTTGCAGCTACGCGCTCAGTGCGTCGAGCTCTACCTTTCTATCCGAACAATTTCACTGGTAAACTTCCTATTAGGTTCAGAATCTCTACCCCTCTTTCTTTGGTAAACTTGAAAACCTATGGTGAATCTTGTCAAATTTTTGTGTTCTAGGTTCAAGTTAGCTTCCGAAACTTGTGGGATCAAGCTATTGAGTATATGGGTATGGTAAGAACACCCTAACCCTAACTCAATCTTGTATTTGTAATGAAAAACTGAATTGGAACATATATATATATGTATTAGGTGTAGGTTAAGTGGGTGTTTATGCATTGGAATTGAACTTGAATTACTTGGAGGTTTGTTGGTGACCAAGGCTTGTTTTGGGGCTGTTTGATTGAGTTTCGAGGGGCTGTAATTTTGAGTTGTGAGGCTGCCTTGGGTGAACTAAGTGATCAGCCAAGATATGGTTTAAGTTTCGCACGTTTAATATTTACGGTGTTGTGAAAACTTAGGCTAGAGGAACCATAGGATAAGTTGAATTGATTATTGCATTTAATGATTAGTCTTGTGATGATGTTGGCATAAATGGTGGATGAACTTGTATTAGAATTTATGAGGTGTTGAAATTGTTAATTGTGCACTCTTGAAATTGAGTTAGTGATGGAAGTTATGATTATGATTTGCTAGTGTCAAATATGTAAGCTTGAGATCATTAATGAGGGTTGAATTATGTTAATAGAATTTGGTGGTTATGGCTTGTTTAGTTGGTTGAAGTTGATTTATGATTGTTTATGAATGAATGAAGGGAATGGGTTTATGGATTTTTTTTGAATTGGAAGATTATGAATGGTGTTTGTTAATAAGGATATAGAATTGTGTTGTGGCGGTATTGCATATGCTATAACTAATTCTGTGATGATCGGAATTGCGTGAAACCAAGTCCTGGTTAACCTCGAAATATTTGGAACTAAACTGGAGAATTTGGGATCTTTTCGTTAAATATATGATTTATGGTGAATTTTCAAATTGTAGTCGTGGAATCTGATTTTTACTGCATGATTTTTAAAACAGCAGTAAATTGTTGGCTCTGCTGCAAATGTTTCAAGATGAATTTTGAAATGAAACTAATTTTAAATAAAGATTTAGTTCTATTATTTTAACTTCATAAAATTTTAGAATGGTTGGGCTTGTGGTTTTAAAGATATGAATTTTTGAACTACGATGCGTTATACAATAAAAGCCAGATTCTGTTTTCTTAGATCAGAAACTTTGAGAGTTTATAACTTCTGATTATGGATGGATATTCAGGTGCAACCAATTGGAGATAAATATTAATTATGCTTATCAGTTGTGATTTAAATTTCAGGGCTGTTCATGTTTTAATAAGTGAGTTATGGGACTTGGAAGAGGACATATTCATTGGTTTTCAAAACAGAATTCTGCAGAAAGTTACTCAACTTCCAAGTTACATAACTCCTTCATTAAAAATGTTTTTGACCTGAAATCAATTGGAAACGAAACCTGGTTATGTTAAGTTGAACCATATTAATTTTTAAGGCTATTGGATTTAATTTGAATTTTATATGAAATTTTAGATATCATATGCTGCTGCTGTTTTCTGGTTTCTATGCACTGCAGAGTAGTCAGCGTTTTTCCTCTATTTCTGAAGCTAGTTAAATCAGAAAATTATGATTTTTAGTTTGTTAGAAAGTTTATTCCGAGATGAACATCTGGACATAAAGTTTGCCCAATTCTGAGTTCATTTGTTATATTAAAAACAGAAAAGAAAATTGAGTGTCGAGGATGTCTTAGTGATAATCATGGGTCTGAGAAGACAAAGTTTAACGTTAAGGCTTGATATTTGATAATGTATTGATAATAATTGCTATGGCTTATGAATAATGATATCTGAGATATGAGTTTCCCTGGGTAAGAACCGTGGCTCACCACCTCGTGTTCCAGGTTGAATCTCGATACTCTATTGACCCTACGTCGTAAGGGTGACCGGGCACGTATAAATTCCCGGGTATGGATAGCCCCCATTGAGTGATTATATGATAATTGAATGTGAACTCTATGCATAGACTCTTGGGGATGCGCGACGGGGGACAGTATGAGATTTTCAGATGTCAGGTTGGTTGGATAACCGACAGATGGGCCCCATCAGCCATAGGACAGGCATGCTTCATATGCATTTGTTTGTTTTGATTGCTATGTATTTCCTGGGTTTGCCTAATTGATCTATATCACCTGCTACCTGTTATACTTGCTATTTGTACTATCTGCTCATTACCTATGCGTGAACTTATTTGGTTGCTTGTTTTTGTTGCATTATGAATGGTGGAGAAAATGGAGGAAATGGAGAAACAGTTTGGTGTTAGGTTAGGATTGAACTTGAGTAAGTTAGGTAGATATAGAATACCTACCCCAGTTTATGGCTTCTGTTTAGAACTTAAGTTGGATAACTGAATAACGGAGTTCTAGGATTGCCTATGGCATTCTCAAGACCTTATTTATTATACGCGTGGCACTTTTACCATGCTGAGAACCTCCGATTCTCATTCCATATTGTATTGTTGTTTTTCAGATGCAGGTCAAGAGGCTCCTCGCTAGGCATCTGGATTCTGGGAAGCAAAGTAGTCCCTGGGTGTATTTTGGTTTCTGTTTGTATATATGTATATATGTATTTAGCTTACTCTCCAAGTAATTTATGTATGCTGCTCCTCTTAGAGATTGACGGAGAGATAGGAGTTTACCATGGTATTTTGGTGTATTTTGGGAATACCTATGTATGTTTATATGTATATATATATCCTCTGGCCAGCCTTAGCTTCGCAGGTTCAGTCAGGGGCTAGCTATGCTATTTCCTTGCTTTCCTTCATTCCTTTGCTTATCTTCATCATGTTCTTATTAGGTTTCTTAGCATGCAAGTAATCCTTTCCGTTGAGCGTTGCACTTTTCATTTTGCGATTTTTATTTACCATTTTGTTTCAAGGCTCCTATTATATTATCCTCTTCTCTATTATGTATTTATTTTTTTGTTTAGAGGTCTGTAATACCACACTACCTCTGTTCTACGACTTAAGCGTAAAATTCTGTGTAGTAGGGTGTTACAGGTCTCAAGTTTCAGATATCGCAGACTAAGTCTAAGATCTGCACTCCCAAATCTAAACTTTTCTTTGCTCCTCAATGCCTCTGTTCCTCAGTCCTCCTCTTCGTGCTCTCAGCCACTTCGATGATTTGATGCTCTCATCCTAGCCTCACCCTCAGCCTCTAAGCCTCTCATTCTCTGTGTTCTTTGTGGAATTCTTAATCACAATCTCAGTGCTTTTTACACTTCAGGTTTGATTTTTCCTCCTTTCATTCGTCTCTCAATCTTCTGTGGCAAACAACGATGCTCTCCTAACCTATCTCCTAACCGTAGGGGAGGCTTTGTCAAAAATTGTTAAAAAAATTTTGAACACAATAAAAATAAAATACTCAATCTTTGTTTGGTAGATATAAGAGGAATTGTAGCATAAATGACTCAAAATTGATCCTGAATGTGTGATAAAATGTATTTAAATAGAGGGTTTGAAACTGTCATTTATGAAAGGTTTATGCAAATTTTTGGACAATTGTTTGCTGTTTGATAATTATTTAAGGTTGAGAGGTTAGATCTCCATTTTCAAAATGTAAATGTACATAGTTTAAGTCTATTAGTGATATTAAATATTAGTGATAAGTACTATTTTAATCCCATGGTGCAGGATGAAAATCAAAATCGTTCTTAATATTTTTTTTTTCAAAATCATCATTAGCTTAATTTAATTTTGAAATCATCCTTTTATCAAAATATGATAATTTTGGACCATTTTACCTTTAGAGATGAAGAAAGGATATTGATGTTTAAAATTTCTTTCCACGATAAAATAGTAGAGATCCAATAGTTGTCGTCGTCGAGCCCAAAGGGGCAGGTTTTCATTCTACCTGACCTCGACCTATCCTACTTTAATCAGTATTGAATCCGCCTTCCCCTACTCATGGGTAGTACAAAAGTGAATCTTAACCGGCGCCGTGAGTACATGCCTTATCCATACCCGCTTCTATAACCATTTAAATTTAGCAAACAAAATTAAATTTTACAATTTATATAACAAAAATCAGTTCCACATATAAATTAAACAAAAATAGGGACGGATTTTTACCCTACTCAATCCTGCCTCGCATCGGGGCTGATAATTATCCACTCTGACTGAATAGGGCCAGGAAAAGTAGGACACCCGTGAATCTGGATAGTGTATGTTGCCACCCCTAAGGAAAGAAAAAGGATAGGGTTAGAGAGATGTGAGTAAAATGGTCTAAAACTTATCATCTTTTTAATAAAATGATGATTTTAAAAATAATTTTAATGTTAAGAATGATTTTGAACAAAAAAAAACTACATTAAGAATAATTTTGTTTTTCATCTCAAATTATAGAAACTAAAATAATACTTATCCCTTAATATTATGATAAAGGGGTTTGAGCCAAAATTATTGGTTTTGTATTCAATGCGGTGAAGGAAGTTTAGAAGTTGGGGGTAGTTTTGGAGTAGACAGGTATTCTTATAGTAATGAAGTATCAGGTGTAGTTTCAACAGTTTACTCTAATAGCGGAGAAAGAGAAACCTAATCCTGACGTACAAATATTTTTCTGCATGTTAGAATTGGTACGCAGGTCTCTTTGGACAGAATCTGTCTACTTACAATTGCCAATTACTACAAAAATGTTATAGGCAATAAATCTGAAAACACAACTCACAATATTTGTTTGACCAAATGGTGACATTAGTTAGAGAAGTCACCTTGAATCATAATGATATTTTCAAAACATATTATAAGGGCAGTTTAGTAAGAACCTCAGAAAAGCATGAGGCTCAGATTGTTGAGCGAGCCTAAAATCCACTTATCACAAAAGACGAGGTGTAAATGCAAACAAAAAGTGGACGCAAGCTTAGGAGGACCTACATGGTCGAATGTGTCTACACCACCATTACTCCATATTTTTATCTGTTGTTTCGGTGCTAGATGGCATATCTAGTCAACCACCAATGGACTAGAGCAACATAAGATGAGATATCAAAAGATAGAAACACACTACCAATAAGAGAGGGAGGAGTGGAGACATGATCATCAGAGGTACGAGGCATATATCACTCGCCTCAAGCAGACTATCAACACATATAGCATAGAATTCTGTGAGTAGAAGAGCACAGTGAGCCAAATGAACAAGTTTATGCGATAGATGCAAAGCAACTTATCGAACAGTGCTTTAGTTGTAACGATCCACATTTTTAAAAATCTAAATATAACTATGCTATAATTTATTTTATTAATTGAAATTCTTTATTTTTAGAAATTATTTTATTAAAAGTAATTAAGTTAATTTTATAATTATTTGAATTCAATTAAATTCATAGTGGTTTATAGGTAATTCTAGTGGTTAAAATTAAAATTATAATTCATATATATATATATATTAACTTGAGTAATTGACAATTTTAATTTAAAAATAGAATTTAGTTAATAATATTATTATTGAGCTCGATATCCGCTAATATAAATAAATATCGATACTCTTTAGTGAACTTAATTTTACTAATGCTTCATCATATATTTTTTATCATTATGTTATTGATGTCATTTATATTAGTAAATCATATATATTATTATTTATGTTTTAATATATCCAACTTTCATAGTTATCCGCTTAAGATATTTATAATTTGAACAGCAGACTCAACATCTCCGGGCCTTGACACCCAACCCTTATTTTAACGAAACATGACGCCTATGCCTATAATTATTCTTTATCATCATCTAATATCATTATATTTGTTCCATTTTATTTGATTTGGCCGAAGCCACTACAGGAACAAAAGGAAAGAAAATGGGGATGTGACTTAGGTGCATGAATATATATATAACTTGACACCTAAATAAAGCTTTTACACCACAAATTACCTTCGGCCGTAATCTTCTTCATTTCTTCTCATTCGTCACCGAACCATAAGAAAGAAAAGGAAAGCGAATATAGAGAAAAGAGTGTGAGAACCCCTATGACTATGGTGTTTTCAACTTTAATTTCTTAATATATGTAACTTCAATATAAAATTTAATCCGATAGGATCATAATTAGGCAAAGATGTACATAAACAATAAGGTATGATTTAAAGAAGTAATCAAATCACATTTTAAGGAGAAAATCCAAAACAAATAATTCCAATGAAAATAATAAAAGAAGAGATGACATCAAGTCACATAGCACAAATAAAAAGTATACGTCGAAACGAGTTCTTAAAACGTAACTTCTAACATTTTCAAATCCCGTAATTCGCATAACCTATTATTTCTATTTGTTCGTCTATGATAATTCATTAGTATTTTCATATACACAAATCATCAGTATTAAGTTGGTCAAACCTAATACCATGAGAGATGCAACAGCATTAATCAATAGACAATCATGTATTTAAAACTCAAACTTTTGTCATTAGGACAAGTCCTACTGTATGACAGACATTCAGAATATGCAATAAAGCATAGTTCTATTTTTAAGGCTCTAATAGGAACGAATTGCTCTAATACCATAATATAACACATTTACTATAAGAGTGGCGCAACTGAAAGCGTGACATTATAATAATAAAGGTGTTACATTAGTCCCTCCCCCATATCCACCTCCTTCGCAACAACTGTGAGCCGACAATCCTCTACCATTGCCATGACCACCACTTAAACACGGGAATGATGATGGTGGTAGGTTCGTAGATGAGGATTACTTGTAGTAACTAAAGAGAATTTTATTGTATTTATTTTGGATTCTTGTTTTGTACTTTGAAGAATGTTGTATGCTTAAGTTTTA
The DNA here is from genome assembly GCF_014773155.1 of Arachis stenosperma. Lineage (NCBI taxonomy): Eukaryota > Viridiplantae > Streptophyta > Magnoliopsida > Fabales > Fabaceae > Arachis > Arachis stenosperma. Next base: position 110,252,299 of record NC_080381.1, on the reverse strand, counting down.
TTTAGTTTCAATACATTTTGATATTATAAATATTTTCTCTATGATTGGATAATTTAGTTTATAATTCAATGAACAGGTACTAGAAAATATAATAAATACATATTATTAATACAAAAATAGAAAAAAATAAAATATTTTTATTAATGACTTGGTCAATTGGTCGTGAGTAAAAATATATAATAAGAATCAATAAAAAATATTTATTCAAAAGTAAGATGTCTAGGGGTTGGAAAAACAAGAATATCCTTACTGAAGGCTTTCCACCTCAGAATAAGGGAATTCTTGAAGTTGGTACTTTGAATGTCATATTGGCTTAGAATAAGATCTTGACCCAGCAAGTCAATATGATCTCTCAGCAATTGATTAGAATGCAAGCTGCAGCTGGCAGCACTCAAGAAGCTTTTTCTGAAGAAGAAGCTTATGATCCTGATCAACCCACCATGGAGAAGGTGAGTTACATGGGAGAACCCTATGGAAATACATACAATCCCTCATGGAGGAATCATCCTAACCTTTCATGGAAGGATCAACAGAAGGCTCAGCAAGGCTTCAACAACAATCAAGGTGGAAGAATCCAAAATAGGTTCAACAACAGACCACTATTCTCATCTTCTCAAGGGAATATGGAAACCCCAAGCAGAACCTTTCTGACTTAGTTACTATAGTCTCCAACCTCTCTAAGACCACTCATAGTTTCATAGCTGAAACAAGGTCCTCCATAAAAAATTTGGAGGTACAAGTTGGTCAACTGAGTAAGAGAATCCTGAGACTCCTCCTGACACTCTTCCTAGTAACACTGAGGTAAACCCAAGAGAAGAGTGCAAGGCCATCACCATTGAGGTTGAGAACGAATCTGGAGAGACTGGGATGGCGTTAAACACTAGTGAAGAGCATATCACTGGGCGTTCAAAGCCCAACTTGGCACCAAAGCTGGCGCTGAACGCTAGAGAGGAATCCCTTACTAGGTGTCAACGCCTATCCTGGCACAAGAGCTGGCACTGAACGCCAGTGAGAAAGCCCTAACTGGGCTTTCAACGCCCAAAAAGACAAGGAAGCTGGCATTGAACGCTAGCAAGGACATCCCTGCTGGGCGTTCAACGCCCAAAATGGTAACGGAATTGGCGTTTAACGCCAGTAAGGGTATGTATCATGGGCGTTTGATAAACCACTTTTTCATGATAAATCTTGTGCTTAAATTGAATGATTTTATCAACTCTTCACCTACTTATTTATATGAATTTGCATAGTTTTGCAATTCCTTCCTTATGATATGACATGTGAGAAAACATGTTTCTTATGCTTTAAAATAATCAAATTTAATTATCCTTTATTACCATTCGATGCCGTGATTTGTGTGTTGAGTACTTTCAGGTTTTATAGGGCAGGAATGACTTAAAAGATGGAAAGAAAACATACAAAAATGGAAGGAAAGGACAAATTGGAGTTTTGGAGAAACTGGCAGCGATGCGTTCGCATGGACGACGCGAACGCTTGCTTAGCGCAAAAGAGAATCGACGCGAGTGCCTGGATGACGCGAATGCATGACCCGCGAAACGCAACTAACGCGGACGCATGACTGACGCGACCACGTGGAAGAGCAACACTCCATATGACGCGACCGCGTGACCCACGCGGACGTGTGACGTGCGCAATCTGCAGAATTTGCAGAAGTCGGCCCCAGCGACTTTTGGGCCCTTTTTAGCCCAGATCCAAGCCCAGAAAACACAGATTAAAGGATTATAAATGGAGGAATCCATCCATTCATATAAGGGATACTGGATATATCATACAACATACATTCATACATAGTTTTAGGATTTAGATGTAGTTTTTAGAGAGAGAGGTTCTCTCCTTTCTCTTAGGATTAGGATTTAGAATTTCTCTTGATTTTAGGATTATCTCATCTTTATATCAGGTTCAATATTCCTTTATTTTGACTTCTCTTATTCGTTAATTATATATGTTGCCAAATTAGCTTATGGACCATTCTTGTTATGATTTTCTTAATTAATACACATTGAGGTATTTCAGACTTATGATTGCTTTTCCTTATTTATAATTTAGATTATTTACTATTGGCTTTGGTTGATTAATTGGTAACTCTTGAGTTGTCAAACTTATCGTGATTGATAATTGTTATCTTTGCTGATTAATTTAGATTCCTATAACTCTAGTCTTTCCTTAAGGAGTTGACTAGGACTTTAGGTGTTGAATTAGTTTGTCCACTTAACTGACCTTCATAGTTAGAGGTTGACTTAGTGGGAGCAAAAGTACAATTCTCATCACCATTGATAAAGATAACTAGGATAGGATTTCCAGTTTTCATACCTTGCCAAGAGATTTCTTCATTATTAATTTATTAATTTCTGCAACCCATTTCTCTTGCTCAAAACCCTTTTAAAAACCCAAAAACACTGTTTTCCATAACCAATAATAAAACAAACTTCCCTGCAATTCCTTGAGAAGACGATCCGAGGTTTGAATACTTCGGTTAATTATTTTTATTGGGTTTGTTACTTATGACAACCAAACGTTTGTACGAAAGAATTTTCTGTTGGTTTAGAAGCTATACTTACAACGCGACTATTTTTATAAAATTCTTTACTAGCAAAAATCTTAACGTCAAAATGGCGCCGTTGCCGGGGAATTGCATACGTGTGCCTTATTATTGGTTATTGTAAATATTTTTCTTTTACTTGTTTATTTGTTTTTGTTTTCCCTTCTCATTTCTGATAGCTACTATGAATTCTCACCCCTCTCACTTTGAGTTTGGTTCTAATTTTTCTAAAAGAAATGGAAGCTATAACAGGAATATGCATCACGGTCTAAGTAATCAAAGATGGATGGAGCCAAGAGGGTATGATCAACCCTTGAGGCAACAACACCCTCCAAGATATCACAGACAGAGACCATTCTACAATGCATACCAAACTGATAGATATGGTGGACCCCCTTGTAGCTACCAACAAGCCCCACCCTATGCCAGAGACCATCCTCTCAACATAGCTTCGAACCACCACACTCACAAGCTTCTTTTCACCATTCACCACCGTATGTTCCTTATCCGCCCCAACACCAATCCAATGATTCCCAAGAACCACCACTCCCCTATGCACCATGTCCATATCCATCAAGCCAAGAATCATAGGTTCGCTTCGAAGAATCAGTAGACCAATTTCATACAACCGTTCATCAACTGGAGCAAGCAATAAATCAATTATCCTCCAAATGTTCGGACACTCAACAAACCCCCACGGCTTCATGTGGAGAATCTAATGAAGAACGTAGCATGAAGGAGACACTAGAAACTCCATTGGACAGTATAGAGCATAACTTCGTACTAGAACAAGTAGAGGAAGCTGTCATTATAGAAAAAGAAGAGTTGGTTGAAGATTTAGGAGATGCCGAACCTCCGCAGGAATCCAGAGTTATGGAGAATTCTGTCAAAGACGTTACAATTGATGCTAAGGAGGATAGTGCACAACCCCCAAAGCAGGTATTCTATGAGGCATTAGACGAAGTAATCTAAGACGCATGTCTCCTTGATGATGATAATTACAAGTCAAGTCCTCTTAGCAATGAACTTGCATCCGCAAGTGATGTCTTTGAGGTAGAGGAATCTTCCCCAAGTGAATACTGATGTGCGGAAAACGATCCGACACAAAACTCACCGGCAAGTGCACCGGGTCGCATCAAGTAATAAAACTCACGGGAGTGAGGTCGATCCCACAGGGATTGAAGGATTGAGCAATTTTTGCTTAGTGGTTGATTTAGTCAAGCGAACAAGAGTTGATTGTGTGAAATCTTGGTTGACAGGAATTAAATTGCAAGGGATGTAAAAGGGAAGGGGTGAATTGCAGTAAATTAAAGAGAACGGGAGATAAAAGTGCTGAATCTTAAAGTGCAAGAAATTAAATGGCAGAAACTTAGAACGCAAGAAATGTAAATTGCAGAATCTTAGAGTGCAAGAAGTGTAAATGACTTGAATTGTAAATGGGTCAGGGATGTGGGATTGCAGAAATTAAACAGAGAAAAGTGAAATTAAACAAACAGTAAAGGAGCAGATGAATTCAAATAAACCGGATCTCAAACGGAAATGAAAATAAGCTTGGTGTAGCAATTAAACAAGGAAATTAAACTGGAGACCAATAGATCTCAGGACCCAAGAGACTAGAAAACTAAGTCTAGATCTCAATGCCTTCCTAGATCCAAATTCAGAGAGCAATTAAAAAATTTAAGAAGAGAGCAATGTAGAAAAGTAAATTCAAAGTTCAATTTCCAAAAGTTGCAGTAAATCAAAACAGAGGGAGATCTCAAGGTGAGATTGAAACAGAATTCCTTCAATTCTCAACACCCAAGACTCAAGACAAGTGTAAATGAAATTGAAAACAAGAAAACTAAGAGGAAGAGAATTCAATTCTCCTTCCCCAAGACTCAGAATCTGAAAATAACTCAAAACCCAAAAACTCTCCAAAACTACCCAGCAAAATTAAAAGAAAAGCTCTCGAAAACTTAAATTCTCAGCTATTTATACACTCTCTTCAAATGGTCTTCAAGCCTTGAATTGGGCCCTTGCTCTTGATGAAATTAGGTTGACAATAGCCTCTGTTGATTTCTCTTGGTATTGGGGAGAAACCCACTTCTGAACCGGGCCATGAACCATAAAAGTTTGAGTCAAAGTTTGAGGCAAACTTTGACTCAAGCTTTTTGTTGCAGATTGCTTCTTGTGCTGCTATCCATGTTTGAGCTCAAGTTGGACCTCAAACTTGGACTCAAACATGGCTCCTTCCTTGCAGTTTTTTTGGCCAACGTTTGGCCCAACGTTTGAGGCAAACTTTGGCGCAAACGTTGGCTTGTTCAAGGCTTCAAACAGAGTACCCTTCCTTGCTAGATTGGCGCCAACGTTTGACTCAAAGTTTGAGGCAAACATTGGCGCAAGCTTTTTGCTCCCTGGGTCTTCTTGTTGTGGCGCCAACGTTTGACTCAAAGTTTGAGGCAAACGTTGGCGCAAGCTTTTGGCCTCCAGGGTGTTTCTTCTCTTGCTCTTATGGTGCCAACGTTTGACCTCAAGTTTGAGGCAAACGTTGGCGCAAACTTTTGATGCCTCCAGGGTAAAATCAAGCTCTTCCTCACGTTTGAGCTAAAGTTTGAGGCAAACTTTAGCTCAAGCTTTTTGTCCTCTTTTGCTCTTTGCCATTCCCTCTTTCTTCAACCTTCTTCAAAACTTTTTCACCTATCATCAATCAATCAAAAGCATCAAAGCTATGCTCCAAATCATGAGATTATTTCTCTTTCATAATATATGACAATTATAGCACAAAATCTCATGAAAATGCATCAATTTATCCATGATTGATTGAATCAAAGGAAACATGAAATTCTACCCAATTGGCTTACTTATGGCTCAAGAAAATGCATAAAACCTATTGAAAACAAAAGAAAAAGACTAGTGAAACTAGGCTAAGATGACTTGTCATCAAATACGAAGATGATGCAGAGGTAGACTTTTCCCAACCTCCTAATTATGAATCGAGTGATAAGGAAGATATCAGTGACTTTGATCCAAACATGGTTGAAACGGAAGATATTTGCATGGAAGTGGAGGAATTCACTGAAGACCATAAGGGAGTAGAATTTGCAAAACCACTGGAAACACCTATCCCAAGGCCATTACTGCCCAATACAAACTTCAAGTGGGTAAAATCCTTAGCTTTTATCTTTACTTTTCCACTTGAATATGGTTTACTTGAAACAGATGGCTAGCTTAGGGATCTTTATGGCTTTAAGAGTAAAAGGGAATTGACTCGCACTCAGAGCTGGTATGCGAGGTTCAATGAGGTTTCACACTTCAATTTGAGGTGCAAGGATTGGTGTCAAGCTCAATTGAAAGGATCTCGGAAGTTGTTTGGTCACTGCAGTGAGAATTCAGATTACTCACCACCCGACTAGAAAAATGCAGATCAAGACAAAGGTGGGTGTAAAAGTAGAGTTTGGGATCCTGGAATCTATGCCAACATTCAACACCCCAGGAGCCTGGAAACCTGTTTGAAACTGCTCAAGGGTTTTACGTACCTTGTTTGGGACCCCGGAGGATGCTGGCATTCCAAACACTGGTGGAGATTTCTGGACGAATTCAAGCACAAGCCACCATAACAGGAAGCTCATCAAATGTCCAACTTAAGGACTTTAACTAAAAGTGCTAGGTGGGAGACAACCCACCATGGTATGATCGTCCCTTCTTCATTCTTCTCTGTTTTTGAATTTTGTTTGAACCTAAAATTTTTGCATGACAGTCATTGTATTTTGCATTCTGCATACTGCATAAAAAAAGAGAAAGAGCACGCGACGCGACAGCGTCGCTGATGCGTCCGCGTCACAAGTGCATTAGGAAGAAAAGGAAAGTGAACAGAAAGTCGCGCGAAAGTATGGCTGGAGCGCTTGCCTTGGCACAAAATTATTCCACGCGACCGCGTGCCCTACGCGCTCGTGTCAGTTGCGAAAAATGCCTACGACTCGTCCGCGTCATTCACGCGAACGCGTGATCTGGATATCGGCATAAAGATCCAATGCCCAGAAACTTGGGCTGGAATCATGCGGCTGGTGTGCGTTTAGCACAAAACAACCCACGCATGCGCGTCCTTGACGCGCACGCGTCCCTGACGCACACGCGTCACTTCCATAACACCCATCCCACACGAAAGCGTGAGCGACGCGATCGCATCACATGGATATTATGGCCCCCTAAATTAAACAGAGAGTTGCACGAAAACGACGCTGGAACTGTGCGTCTAGCACAAATTCCAGCGATGCGTTCGCGTGCTTCACGCGTCCGCGTCACCCATCCTTTACCCAAACCATGCGATTGTGTCGACCACGCACCCGCGTCATCCCTATTTCACCCTACTCACGCGATCGCGTCCTCCACGCGAACCCTAACCTGTCACGTCCCCCAAATCCCAACCCCCTCCCTACTCCTCTGCAACTCTCTCCCCTTCAACCACCCCCAGCCACCAACAAACCCCAACGCACCCAACCACCTTGCTCCGGCTATTGTGACCGCCGCCAATCCACCTTCAACCACCCAGGCCCGCCGCAACAACCCCCCTCTCCTCTTTCTTCCCCTCTTCTCTTCTCTCCCCTCCGCCACTACCCCCACCGCGGCCAGCCTCAGACCACCGCCGACCACCACCCCAACCCTCACCCCCTCTTCTCAATCATAACCACCCAACCCTCCACCATTTAACCCTATCCTGCACCCCTGCCACTGCCCCTGCTTCACCATCATGCCGCCGTGCTTCCCCCAACGCCGCTGCATCACCACCACCACCTCTCTGCCCTCATCTCTGCTCTATATCATTGTTCTTTACGCACCAGGTTCCGCCATTCTGCGATTCCTACTTGCAATTCTTTAGTTCGTTTTCCAATTTTTGTTCCAAATAGGCTAGATAGAGATGCATGTTTGTAGTGGATTCTAGGTGGTTAGGTAGCTAGGATCTGATTAGTGGATTTAGGCCTGATAATTGCACCGTACTTGTTGCTTGTTTTACCTATTCTGCAATTTTGCTCTGGCCGTGATGTTCATAGTGTTCATATGCTGCTCTTAACTGTTTCATGCTGCTGTTGCACTGCTTTTTCATATTCATGTAATCTATGTCTATTTGCAGCATTATTTTAATTCATGTGAACTGTTTTATTTTCTTGCTGTTTGTTTCCTGGAAATATCCAATTTTAGCCGGAATGCTGCCCAATTTTCTGCAAATTGTTTCCTTTTTACATTCAGGAATTGGTTTTGGCAATCCTCAATTTTGCACTACTTAGCGCCAACCAAACCAATTCTTGAATGCACGGGCCAGCATTCTTATTCCTTTCAATTCCCTGGTTACTAAATTCCATTATTGATTATTTCATGTTGGTTTTGCACCTTTTCTATCCATCTGAATTCTCATCAATCTTGCTTGCATATGAGTTGTTTTTTCTCTTTATTTGTGAATATTGTTAACTAGGAAACCGTTATCATGCCACTTACTTTGACTTTCTTTTTAACTCACTGCTTTGACCTCCTTTTAACTTATTAACCATTCTAACTTTCTAACTAATGGCATGACTACTGTTTTCCTAATTAACAAATATTCTACATATCATATATTCAACTCACTTTATGCTTTTAGCCCTCTTTCGTTCATCTTTTGCCTTTATGCTTATATTGCTATTATCCTATTTGCCTACTTGTTTTCCTACTTTCATTCTTCAATTATATCTTGGAAATTCTGTCTTTCAGGATATCTGGCTCTCAAAGCAGAGGAAAGGGCAAAGTAACCACTGGCAAAAGAAAAAGAGGCGAATCCTCTGTTTCCATCCTTGGCATCTTACATGATGATTCCTGGCGGGAGAAGAACTTTACCCCACAGGAAAAAGCTGATCAGTTGGTACCTGCGGTTGACCCAATTAAATTTGCAAACAAATATTGTGAGCTGAAGTACCTAGTTTTTGCCACATCCAGGAACCTGTACCTGGAAAGGACACTCAAAATTCCAGAAGAACTTAAGTATTACACTTCAGACCAAATTAAACAGAGAGGCTGGTTCTTCCTGGAGAGAAACTTGACAGAGATCAACTCATCCTGGGTCAGAGAATTTTACTGTAACTACTTTCTATCATCCCTGGATGCAGTACAGATCAGACGCAAATAAGTTCTGATTACTGAGGAAGCAATTGAAGACATCCTCCAGCTTGCACCTAAATCAGATCAGCCAGATGGTTAGCAGAAAGCTGAGGAGGATATGAGATTCATGAGGTTTGATAGGGATGCCGTGAAATGGGATATCACCATTGATCCTTGATGAGCGGATAATTTGTACGCTTTTTGGCATTGTTTTTAGTATGTTTTTAGTATCTTTTAGTTAGTTTTTAGTATATTTTTATTAGTTTTTAGTTAAAATTCACTTTTCTGGACTTTACTATGAGTTTGTGTGTTTTTCTGTGATTTCAGGTATTTTCTGGCTGAAATTGAGGGATCTGAGCAAAAATCTGATCCAGAGACTAAAAAGGACTGCAGATGCTGTTGGATTCTGACCTCCCTGCACTCGAAGTGGATTTTCTGGAGCTACAGAAGCCCAATTGGCGCGCTCTCAACGGTGTTGGAAAGTAGACATCCTGGGCTTTCCAGCAATATATGATAGTCCATACTTTGCCCAAGATTTGATGGCCCAAACCGGCGTTCAAAGTCACCTCAAGAAATTCCAGCGTTAAACGCCGGAACTGGCACCTAATTGGGAGTTAAACGCCCAAACTGGCATAAAAGCTGGCGTTTAACTCCAAGAAGAGTCTCTACACGAAAATGCTTCATTGCTCAGCCCAAGCACACACCAAGTGGGCCCGGAAGTGGATTTTTATGTCTTCTACTCATCTTTGTAAACCTTAGGCTACTAGTTTTCTATAAGTAGGACCTTTTACTATTGTATTTTAAATATCTTTTGATCATGTTTTGATGATTGAACCCTCATTGGGAGGCTGGCCTCACGGCCATGCCTAGACCTTGTTCTTATGTATTTTCAACGGTGGAGTTTCTACACACCATAGATTAAGGTGTGGAGCTCTGCTGTACCTCGATTATTAATGCAATTACTATTGTTCTTCTATTCAATTCCGCTTGTTCTTTGTCCAAGATATCACTTGTTCTTCAACTTGATGAATGTGATGATCCGTGACACTCATCATCATTCTCACTCATGAACAAGGTGACTGACAACCATTCTTGTTCTACAAGCAATCAAAGCTCTAGTGAATATCTCTTGGATTCCTGATAACACGATGCATGGTTGATCGCCTGACAACCGAGTGCTCGCCTGACAAACGAGCCAGCCATTCCGTGAGATCAGAGTCTTCGTGGTATAGGCAGGACCTGATGGCGGCATTCAAGAGAATCCGGAAGGTCTAACCTTGTCTGTGGTATTCTGAGTAGGATTCAATGATTGAATGACTGTGACGTGCTTCAAACTCCTAGCAGGCGGGGCGTTAGTGACAGACGCAAAAGTATCAATGGATATTATTCCGGCCTGACCGAGAACCTACAGCTGAATTCCGCTATGCCGTGACAGGGCATATGCCAATCGCTTTCACTGAGAGGATGGGAGGTAGCCACTGACAATGGTGAAACCCTACACGAGCTTGCCATGGAAAGGAGTAAGAAGGATTGGATGAAGACAGTAGGAAAGCAGAGAGACGGAAGGGAAGGCATCTTCATGCGCTTATCTGAAGTTCCTACCAATGAATTACATAAGTATCTCTATCTTTACCTTTTATGTTATTTTCGTTCATCACCATCATACATTTGAGTCTGCTTGACTAAGATTTACAAGATGACCATAGCTTGCTTCATAGCAACAATCTCCGTGGGATCGACCCTTACTCACGTAAGGTATTACTTGGACGACCCAGTGCACTTGCTGGTTAGTTGTGCGAAGTTGTGTTTATGCCATGGTATTGAGCACCAAGTCTTTGGAGCCATTACCGGGGATTATTTGAATATGGACAAAGTAGTGATCACAATTTCGTGCACCAATCCTACTGTTCCATGGGTCATGGAAAGAGCACAGTGGTACCCAAGGGAATCAGACAAATTTATCTGAATAATGACGCTCGGCTATGGCAACAGATTCTGAGTAACTACGTGATGCCGAGCACTCATGAGACGGAGGTGCCAGCTGCTATGATTACCCTCATCTGGTGTGTGATGACGGGTAAGGACTTATATCTACCCCGCTTCATCCGGCATTATATGACCAGAGTCCATGTTAGAGGCACCCTTCCCTTTCCATTCCTGATTACTCAATTGGGTCGCCGAGCTGAGGTACCTTGGGAGGTTGCTGATGAAAAGCCACCCGCCGTGGACTACAGAAAGATCATCCCTCACAGTCGGAAGTTTCAGGCATTCGGCTACCGACCTCCATTTTTCACTGACTCTGCTGAGGCAGCTACTTCTTCAGTTGCTCCTTATGCTTCCACTGGCCCAGCACCGCCCACTGCACCCCCACCTGCTCATGAGCCCGTATACTTTCTGGTGCACCGCCTCTTTGACTGCTTAGACCAGATGGAGCACCGTCACCAGCAGCACTTTGAGAGGTCTGAACATCACAATAGGCGACGTTATGAGAGGTCTGAGCGTCGCCACAAGCGGCGCTCTGAGCACCTCAAGCTGATGATCCGATCTGGTGGCGACATCCCCTCCGAGCCCGACACGCCCTCCGACACATCTGAGGAGGATGTGAGCGATCATGAGGAGGAGGCACCTACCCAAGCTGAGCAGGGAGGACCCGAGCACACTGTCCCACATCCTGAGGAGCACCACCAGCTACAGACCACTGATCCGGACATTCCCTTACAGACAGGGCCTCCGCTTCAGCAGACCGCTCCTCCTACACTCACAGAGACTGCAGACCCTCAGCCTACCACCGAGACACTGGCAGCCCATCCTTCCGGAGATGATACTTTCTCACATCCAGTTTTAGTGAGCATCGAGGACGATGCTATTATTTAAGTGTGGAGAGGTCGCCATCTCTGGCATATATTTCTTTTGGTGAACCACTATAGACTCTTATTGGTGCACGAAATTGTGATCTCTTCTTTTCACAACTCAAATAATCCCTAGTAATGGCCCCAAAGACTTGGTGCTCAATACCATGGCATCACAACTTCGCACAACTAACCAGCAAGTGCACTGGGTCGTCCAAGTAATAAACCTTACGCGAGTAAGGGTCGATCCCACGGAGATTGTTGGTATGAAGCAAGCTATGGTCACCTTGTAAATCTCAGTCAGGCAGACTCAAATGGTTATGGATGATGTATGAATAAAACATAAAGATAAGGATAGAGATACTTATGTAATTCATTGGTGAGAACTTCAGATAAGCGAATGGAGATGCTTTATCCCTTCCGTCTCTCTGCTTTTCTACTGTCTTCTTCCAATCCTTCTCACTCCTTTCCATGGCAAGCTGTATGTTGGGCATCACCATTGTTAATGGCTACAGTCCCGTCCTCTCAGTGGAAATGTTCAACGCACCTTGTCACGGCACGGCTATCCAGCTGTCGGTTCTCAATCATGTCGGAATAGAATCCAGTGATTCTTTTGCGTCTGTCATTAACGCCCTACAATCGCGAGTTTGAAGCTCGTCACAGTCATTCAATCATTGAATCCTACTCAGAATACCACAGACAAGGTTTAGACCTTCCGGATTCTCTTGAATGCCGCCATCAATTCTAGCTTATACCACGAAGATTCCGGTTAAAGAATCCAAGAGATAAACATTAGAGCCTTGTTTGCTTGTAGAACAGAAGTGGTTGTCAGTCACTTGTTCATAAGCGAGAATGATGATGAGCGTCACATAATCATCACATTCATCAAGTTCTTGAGTGCGAATGAATATCTTAGAATAAGAACAAGCTGAATTGAATAGAAGAACAATAGTAATTGCATTAATACTCGAGGTACAGCAGAGCTCCACACCTTAATCTATGGTGTGTAGAAACTCCACCGTTGAAAATACATAAGAACAAGGTCTAGGCATGGCCGTGAGGCCAGCCCCATGATCTAAGATAGCATAAGACTAAAGATAGCTACCAAGATTGTCAAATACAATAGTAAAAGGTCCTATTTATAGGGAACTAGTAGCTTAAGAATTACAAAGATGAGTAAATGACATAAAAATCCACTTTCGGGCCCATTTAGTGTGTGCTTGGGCTGAGCATTGAAGCATTTTCGTGTAGAGACTCTTCTTGGAGTTAAACGCCAGCTTTTGTGCCAGTTTGGGCGTTTAACTCCCACTTTGGTGCCGGCGTTTAACGCTGGAAATTCTGAAGGTGACATTGAACGCTGGTTTGGGCCATCAAATCTTGGGCAAAGTATGTACTATCATATATTGCTGGAAAGCCCAGAATGTCTACTTTCCAACGCCATTGAGAGCGCGCCAATTGGGCTTCTGTAGCTCCAGAAAATCCACTTCGAGTGCAGGGCGTTCAGAATGGAACAGCATCTGCAGTCCTTTTCAGTCTCTGAATCAGATTTTTGCTCAATTTCAGCCAGAAAATACCTGAAATCACAGAAAAACACACAAACTCAGTAAAGTCCAGAAAAGTGAATTTTAACTAAAAACTAATAAAAATATACTAAAAGCTAACTTGAACATACTAAAAACATACTAAAAACAATGCCAAAAAGCGTACAAATTATCCGCTCATCACAACACCAAACTTAAATTGTTGCTTGTCCTCAAGCAACTGAAAATCAAACAAGATAAAAAGAAGAGAATATGCAATAAACTCCAAAAACATCTATGAAGATCAGTATTTATTAGATGAGCGGGGCTTTTAGCTTTTTGCCTCTGAACAGTTTTGGCATCTCACTTTATCCTTTGAAATTCAGAATGATTGGCTTCTTTAGGAACTCAGAATCCAGATAGTGTTATTGATTTTTCTTGTTAAGTATGATGATTCTTGAACACAGCTACTTTATGAGTCTTGGCCGTGGCCCAAAGCACTCTGTCTTCCAGTATTACCACCGGATACATACATGCCACAGACACATAATTGGGTGAACCTTTTCAGATTGTGACTCAGCTTTGCTAGAGTCCCCAATTAGAGGTGTCCAGGGTTCTTAAGCACACTCTTTTTGCCTTGGATCACAACTTTATTTCTTTCTTTTTCTTTCTTTTTCTCTTTCTCCTTTTTTTTCGTTTTTTTTTCTTTCTTTTTTTTTTTGTATTCACTGCTTTTTCTTGCTTCAAGAATCATTTTTATGATTTTTCAGATCCTCAGTAACATGTCTCCTTTTTCATCATTCTTTCAAGAGCCAACAACTTTAACATTCATGAACCACAAATTCAAAAGACATATGCACTGTTTAAGCATACATTCAGAAAACAAAAGTATTGCCACCACATCAAAATAATTAATCTGTTATAAAATCTGAAATTCATGCAATTCTTCTCTTTTTCAATTAAGAACTTTTTTCATTTAAGAAAGGTGATGGATTCATAAGACATTCATAACTTTAAGGCATAGACATAAAGACACTAATGATCATAAGACACAAACATAGATAAACATAGAGCATAATTTTCGAAAAACAGAAAAATAAAGAACAAGGAGATTAAAGAACGGGTCCACCTCAGTGATGGCGGCTTGTTCTTCCTCTTGAAGATCTTATGGAGTGCTTGAGCTCCTCAATGTCTCTTCCTTGCCTTTGTTGCTCCTCTCTCATGATTCTTTGATCTTCTCTAATTTCATGGAGGAGGATGGAATGTTCTTGGTGCTCCACCCTTAGTTGTCCCATGTTGGAACTTAATTCTCCTAGGGAGGTGTTGATTTGCTCGCAATAGTTTAGTGGAGGAAAGTGCATCCCTTGAGGTATCTCAGGGATTTCATGATGAGTGGGATCTCTTGTTTGCTCCATCCTTTTCTTAGTGATGGGCTTGTCCTCATCAATGGGGATGTCTCCCTCTATGTCAACTCCAACAGAATAACAGAGGTGACAAATGTGATGAGGAAAGGCTAACCCTGCCAAGGTAGAGGACTTGTCTGCCACCTTATAAAGTTCTTGGGCTATAACCTCATGAACTTCTATTTCTTCTCCAATCATGATGCTATGAATCATGATGGCCCGGTCTAGAGTAACTTCGGACCGGTTGCTAGTGGGAATGATTGAGCGTTGGATAAACTCCAACCATCCCCTAGCCACAGGCTTGAGGTCATGCCTTCTCAATTGAACCGGCTTCCCTCTTGAATCTCTCTTCCATTGGGCGCCCTCTTCACAAATGACTGTGAGGACTTGGTCCAACCTTTGATCAAAGTTGACCCTTCTAGTGTACGGGTGTTCATCTCCTTGCATTATGGGCAAGTTGAATGCCAACCTTACATTTTCTGGATTAAAATCTAAGTATTTCCCCCGAACCATAGTAAGCCAATTCTTTGGGTCCGGGTTCACACTTTGATCATGGTTCTTGGTGATCCATGCATTGGCATAGAACTCTTGAACCATTAAGATTCCGACTTATTGAATGGGGTTGGTAAGAACTTGCCAACCTCTTCTTCGGATCTCATGTCGGATCTCCGGATATTCACTCTTTTTGAGTTTGAAAGGGACCTCGGGGATCACCTTCTTCAAGGCCACAACTTCATAGAAGTGGTCTTGATGCACCCTTGAGATGAATCTCTCCATCTCCCATGACTCGGAGGTGGAAGCTTTTGCCTTCCCTTTTCTCTTTCTAGAGGTTTTTCCGGCCTTGAATGCCATAAATGGTTATGGAAAAACAAAAAGCAATGCTTTTACCATACCAAACTTAAAAGGTTTGCTCGTCCTCGAGCAAAAGAAGAAAGAAGAGAGTAGAAGAAGAAGAAATAGAGGAGATGGAGATGGCTTTGTGGTCGGCCAAAGGGGAAGAAGTGGTGTTTAGGGTGTGTGAAAATGAGGGAGTGAAGATGGGTTTATATAGGGGTGGAGAGAGGGGTAGGGTTCGGTCATGTAAGGGTGGGTTTGGGAGGGAAAGTGGTTTGAATTTGAATGGTGAGGTAGGTGGGGTTTTATGAAGGGTGGATGTGAGTGGTGAAGAGAAAGATGGGATTTGATAGGTGAAGGGTTTTTGGGGAAGAGGTGTTGAGGTGATTGGTGAATGGGTGAAGAAGAGAGAGAGTGGTGGGGTAGGTGGGGATCCTGTGGGGTCCACAGATCCTGAGGTGTCAAGGAAAAGTCATCCCTGCACCAAATAGCGAGCAAAATTGCTCTTCATGCCAATTCTGTCGTTAAACGCCGAGCTGGTGCCCATTTCTGGCGTTTAACACCAACTTTCTGCCCTTTTCTGGCATTTAACGCCAGTCTGGTGCCCCTTTCTGGCGTTAAACGCCCAGAATGGTGCCAGACTGGGCGTTAAACGCCCAACTGATACCCTTACTGGCGTTTAAACGCCAGCAAGTTCTCCTCCAGGGTGTGCTGCTTTTCTTTCTGTTTTTTCATTCTGTTTTTGCTTTTTCAATTGATTTTGTGACTTTCTATGATCATCAACCTACAGAAAACATAAAATAACAAAGAAAAATAGATAAAATATAACATTGGGTTGCCTCCCAACAAGCGCTTCTTTAATATCAGTAGCTTGACAGTGGGCTCTCATGGAGCCTCACAGATAGTCAGAGCAATGTTGGAACCTCCCAACACCAAACTTAGAGTTTGAATGTGGGGGTTCAACACCAAACTTAGAATTTGGTTGTGGCCTCCCAACACCAAACTTAGAGTTTGACTGTGGGGGCTCTGTTTGACTCTGTTTTGAGAGAAGCTCTTCATGCTTTCTCTCCATGGTGACAGAGGGATATCCTTGAGCCTTAAACACAAGGGATTCTTCATTCACTTGAATGATCAATTCACCTCTGTCCATATCAATCACATCCTTTGCTGTGGCTAGGAAAGGTCTGCCAAGGATAATGGATTCATCCATGCACTTCCCAGTCTCTAGGACTATGAAATCAGCAGGGATGTAATGGTCTTCAACTTTTACCAGAACATCCTTTACAAGTCCATAAGCTTGTTTTCTTGAATTGTCTGTCATCTCTAGTGAGATTCTTGCAGTTTGCACCTCAAAGATCCATAGCTTCTCCATTACAGAGAGAGGCATGAGGTTTACACTTGACCCTAAGTCACACAGAGCCTTCTTAAAGGTCATGGTGCCTATGGTACAAGGTATTGAAAACTTCCCAGGATCTTGTCTCTTTTGAGGTAATTTCTGCCTAGACAAGTCATCCAGTTCTTTGGTGAGCAAAGAAGGTTCGTTCTCCCAAGTCTCATTACCAAACAACTTGTCATTTAGCTTCATGATTGCTCCAAGGTACTTGGCAACTTGCTCTTCAGTGACATACTCATCCTCTTCAGAGGAAGAATACTCATCAGAGCCCATGAATGGCAGAAGTAAATCTATTGGAATCTCTATGGTCTCAGTGTGAGCCTCAGATTCCCATGGTTCCTCATTGGGGAACTCATTGGAGGCCAGTGGACGTCCATTGAGGTCTTCCTCAGTGGCGTTCACTTCCTCTCCCTCCTCTCCAAGTTCGGCCATATTGATGGCCTTGCACTCTTCTTTTGGATTTTCTTCTGTATTGCTTGGAAGAGTACTAGGAGGGAGTTCAGTAATTTTCTTACTCAGCTGTCCCACTTGTGCCTCCAAGTTTCTAATGGAGGGCCTTGTTTCAGTTATGAAACTTTGAGTGGTTTTGATTAGATCAGAGACCATGGTGGCTAACTCAGAGTAGTTCTGCTTAGAATTCTCTGTCTGTTGCTGAGAAGATGATGGAAAAGGCTTGCCATTGCTAAACCTGTTTCTTCCACCATTATTGTTATTGAAACCTTGTTGAGGTCTCTGTTGATCCTTCCATGAGAGATTTGGATGATTTCTCCATGAAGAATTATAGGTGTTTCCATAGGGTTCTCCCATGTAATTCACCTCTTCTATTGAAGGGTTCTCAGGATCATAAGCTTCTTCTTCAGATGAAGCATCCTTAGTACTGCTTGGTGCATTTTGCATTCCAGACAGACTTTGAGAAATCAAATTGACTTGCTGAGTCAATATTTTATTCTGAGCCCGTATGGCATTCAGAGTATCAATCTCAAGAACTCCTTTCTTCTGATTTGTCCCACTGTTCACAAGATTCCTTTCAGAAGTGTACATGAATTGGTTATTTGTAACCATTTCAATTAGTTCTTGAGCTTCTGTAGGCGTCTTCTTCAGATGAAGAGATCCTCCAGCAGAGCTATCCAAAGACATCTTGGATAGTTCAGACAGACCATCATAGAAAATACCTATGATGCTCCATTCAGAAAGCATATCAGAGGGACACTTTCTGATCAATTGTTTGTATCTTTCCCAAGCTTCATAGATGGATTCTCCTTCCTTCTGTCTGAAGGTTTGTACTTCCACTCTAAGCTTACTCAATTTTTGAGGTGGAAGGAACTTTGCTAAGAAGGCATTGACTAGCTTTTCCCAAGAGTTCAGGCTTTCTTTAGGTTGTGAGTCCAACCATATCCTAGCTCTGTCTCTTACAGCAAAAGGGAATAGCATGAGTCTGTAGACCTCAGGGTCAACCCCATTAGTCTTGACAGTGTCACAGATTTGCAAGAATTCAAACTGATGAGGGTCTTCCAATGGAAGTCCATGGAACTTGCAATTCTGTTGCATTAGAGAAACTAATTGAGGCTTAAGCTCAAAGTTGTTTGCTCCAATGGCAGGGATAGAGATGCTTCTCCCATAGAAGTCGGGAGTAGGTGCAGTAAAGTCACCCAGCACCTTCCTTGCATTGTTGGCATTGTTGTTGTTTTTGGCTGCCATGGGTTCTTCTTCTTTGAAGATTTCTGTTAGGTCCTCTACAGAGAGTTGTGCCTTGTCTTCTCTTAGCTTTTGCTTCAAGGTCCTTTCAGGTTCAGGGTCAGCCTCAACAAGAATGCTTTTGTCTTTGCTCCTGCTCATATGAAAGAGAAGAGAATAAGAAAATGTGAAATCCTCTATGTCACAGTATAGAGATTCCTTGAGGTGTCAGAGGAACAAAAAAATAGAAGGAATAGGGAGAAGAATTCGAACTTAGTGAGATAGAGTTCAAATTGTGCATTGAGGAAGAGTGGTACTCCATAAATAGAAGGATGTGAGAAGAGAGGAAGAGTTTTTCGAAAATTAAGTAAAAGATTTAAAAACATTTTGAAAAATACTAATTGATTTTCGAAAACCAAGAGTGGGAAAGAAATCAAGTGATTTTTGAAAAAGATTTTGAAATTAGAAATCAAAAAGATATGATTGAAAACTATTTTTGAAAAAGATGTGATTAAAAAGATATGATTTGAAAAACAATTTAAAAAGATTTGATTTTAAAAATTAATGACTTGGCTAACAAGAAAAGATATGATTCAAACATTAAACCTTTCTCAACAGAAAAGGCAACATACTTGAAATGTTGAATCAAATCATTAATTGATAGCAAGTATTTTTGAAAAAGGAAAGAAATTGATTTTGAAAACATTTGATTGAAAAGATATGATTTGAAAAAGATTAGAATTTGAAAAACTTTGAAAACTTGAAAAAAATTTGCATTAAAAACAAAATCTTCCCTCTTGTGCCATCCTGGCGTTAAACGCCCAGAATGGTATCCATTCTGGCGTTTAACGCCCAAATGCTACCCTTTTGGGCGTTAAACGCCCAGCCAGGTATCCTGGCTGGCGTTTAAACGCCAGTTTTTCCTTCTTCACTGGGCGTTTTGAACGCCCAGCTTTTTCTGTATAATTCCTCTGCTGCATGTACTGAATCTTCAGTTCCCTGTATTATTGACTTGAAAAGACACAAATTAAAAATATTTTTGGATTTTTAATAATGAGGAATAATCAAAATGCAACTAAAATCAACATACAATGCATGCAAGACACCAAACTTAGCAGTTTGCATACTACTGACACTAGACTCAACAAGAAACATAAAATATTTTTGGTTTTTATGATTTTGTAATTTTTTTTTTGGTTTTTTCGAAAATTAAGTGGAAAAGAAAATAAAGGTATCAAAATTCTTAATGAGAATTCCAGGAATCATGCAATGTTAGTCTAAAGCTTTAGTCTAAAGGAATTAGACATGGATAGCCAAGCTTCAGCAGGACATTGCATTCAAGAGCTAAATTGATGAGAATCAATCAGCTTTGGTGATGATAAGATCATCACCTTGAAACACTAGAATTCATTCTTAAGAACTCTGAAAAATACCTAATCTAAGCAACAAGATGAACCGTCAGTTATCCATACTCGAAACAATCCCCGGCAACGGCGCCAAAAACTTGGTGCACGAAATTGTGATCTCTTCTTTTCACAACTCAAATAATCCCTAGTAATGGCACCAAAGACTTGGTGCTCAATACCATGGCATCACAACTTCGCACAACTAACCAGCAAGTGCACTGGGTCGTCCAAGTAATAAACCTTACGCGAGTAAGGGTCGATCCCACGGAGATTGTTGGTATGAAGCAAGCTATGGTCACCTTGTAAATCTCAGTCAGGCAGACTCAAATGGTTATGGATGATGTATGAATAAAACATAAAGATAAGGATAGAGATACTTATGTAATTCATTGGTGAGAACTTCAGATAAGCGAATGGAGATGCTTTGTCCCTTCCGTCTCTCTGCTTTCCTACTGTCTTCTTCCAATCCTTCTCACTCCTTTCCATGGCAAGCTGTATGTTGGGCATCACCGTTGTCAATGGCTACAGTCCCGTCCTCTCAGTGGAAATGTTCAACGCACCCTGTCACAGCACGGCTATCCAGCTGTCGGTTCTCGATCATGTCGGAATAGAATCCAGTGATTCTTTTGCGTCTGTCACTAACGCCCCACAATCGCGAGTTTGAAGCTCGTCACAGTCATTCAATCATTGAATCCTACTCAGAATACCACAGACAAGGTTTAGACCTTCCGGATTCTCTTGAATGCCGCCATCAATTCTAGCTTATACCACGAAGATTCCGGTTAAAGAATCCAAGAGATAAACATTAGAGCCTTGTTTGCTTGTAGAACAGAAGTGGTTGTCAGTCACTTGTTCATAAGTGAGAATGATGATGAGCATCACATAATCATCACATTCATCAAGTTCTTGAGTGCGAATGAATATCTTGGAATAAGAACAAGCTGAATTGAATAGAAGAACAATAGTAATTGCATTAATACTCGAGGTACAGTAGAGCTCCACACCTTAATCTATGGTGTGTAGAAACTCCACCGTTGAAAATACATAAGAACAAGGTCTAGGCATGGCCGTAAGGCCAGCCCCATGATCTAAGATAGCATAAGACTAAAGATAGCTACCAAGATTGTCAAATACAATAGTAAAAGGTCCTATTTATAGGGAACTAGTAGCTTAAGAATTACAAAGATGAGTAAATGACATAAAAATCCACTTCCGGGCCCACTTGGTGTGTGCTTGGGCTGAGCATTGAAGCATTTTCGTGTAGAGACTCTTCTTGGAGTTAAACGCCAGCTTTTGTGCCAGTTTGGGCGTTTAACTCCCACTTTGGTGCCAGTTCCGGCGTTTAACGCTGGGAATTCTGAAGGTGACTTTGAACGCCGGTTTGGGCCATCAAATCTTGGGCAAAGTATGGACTATCATATATTGCTGGAAAGCCCAGAATGTTTACTTTCTAACGCCGTTGAGAGCGCGCCAATTGGGTTTCTGTAGCTCCAGAAAATCCACTTCGAGTGCAGGGAGGTCAGAATCCAACAGCATCTGCAATCCTTTTCAGTCTCTGAATCAAATTTTTGCTCAAGTCCCTCAATTTCAGCCAGAAAATACCTGAAATCACAGAAAAATACACAAACTCATAGTAAAGTCCAGAAAAGTGAATTTTAACTAAAAACTAATAAAAATATACTAAAAACTAACTAGAACATACTAAAAACATACTAAAAACAATGCCAAAAAGCGTACAAATTATCCGCTCATCACTTATCTTATTTTGTCCATTTTTGTATTTTATTTTTGCACATTTCTCTCTTTTACTTTTGTTGTACTTTTGCACTCTGCACTTTGGGCTGTATATATCTTGGATATTTTAGCTTAATTTGCACCTTAGTTTACTAGTTATATATTAAGTGGATTAATTAGCTTAGTTTACCCTTTTTAGCATATGATAGTTTATTTGATTGGAAAATAAAAAGAGTAAGCTAGGAACCATAGCATAGTAAAATAATGAGCGGATAATTTATACGCTTTTTGGCATTGTTTTTAGGAAGTTTTTAGTAGGATCTAGCTACTTTTAGGGATATTTTCATTAGTTTTTATGCTAAATTCACATTTCTGGACTTTACTATGAGTTTGTGTGTTTTTCTGTGATTTCAAATATTTTCTGGATGAAATTGAAGGACCTGAGCAAAACTCTGATAAAAGGTTGACAAAGAACTGCTGATGCTATTGGATTCTGACCTCCCTGAACTCGAAATAAATTTTCTGGAGCTATAAAACTCCAAATGGCGCGTTCTCAACGCCGTTGGAAAGTAGACATCCAGAGCTTTCCAGCAATATATAATAGTCAATACTTTATTCAATATTTGATGACGTAAACTGGCACTCAACGCCAGTTCCATGCTGCATTCTGGAGTCAAACGCCAGAAACACGTCACGAACCAGAGTTGAATGCCAAAAACACGTTACAACTTGGCGTTCAACTCCAAAAGAAGCCTCAGCTCGTGTAAAGATCAAGCTCAGCCCAAACACACACCAAGTGGGCCCCGGAAGTAGATTTCTGCATCAATTACTTACTTTTGTAAACCCTAGTAGCTAGTTTAGTATAAATAGAACTTTTTACTATTGTATTAGTTGTCTTTGGATTGGTCTTTGATTGTAAAGTCTTTTGACCATTCGGTCTTCTGATCACGTTTCGGGGGCTGGCCATTCGGCCATGCCTGAACCTTCATCACTTTTGTATTTTCAACGGTGGAGTTTCTACACACCATAGATTAAGGGTGTGGAGCTCTGGTGTACCTCAAGTTTTAATGCAATTACTACTATTTTCTATTCAATTCAGCTATTCCTGTTCTAAGATATTCGTTGTACTTCAACATGATGAATGTGATGATCCGTGACACTCATCATTTTCTCACCTATGAACGCGTGACTGACAACCACTTCCGTTCTACTTTAGACCGGGCGCATATCTCTTGGATTTCTTAATCAGAATCTTCGTGGTATAAGCTAGATTGATGGTTGCATTCATGAGAATCCGGAAAGTCTAAACCTTGTCTGTGGTATTCCGAGTAGGATTTAGGGATTGAATGACTGTGACGAGCTTCAAACTCGCGATTGTTGGGCGTGATGACAAACGCAAAAGAATCAAGGGATTCTATTCCAACATGATCGAGAACCGACAGATGATTAGCCATGATGTGACAGAGCATTTGGACCTTTTTCACTGAGAGGATGGGATGTAGTCATTGACAACGGTGATGCCCTACATACAGCTTGCCATGGAAAGGGATAAGAAGGATTGAAGGAAGATAGTAGGAAAGCAGAGATCCAACAGGGACAAGCACCTCCACACACACTTATCTAAAATTTCCACCATTGAATTACATGAGTAACTCTATCTTTATTTTCTGTTTTATTTATTATTCGAAAACTCCATAACATTTACTATCTGCCTAACTGAGATTTACAAGATGACTATAGCTTGCTTCATACCAACAATCTCCGTGGGATCGACCCTTACTCACGTAAGGTATTACTTGGATGACCTAGTGCACTTGCTGGTTAGTTGTGCGGAGTTGTGACTAAGTGTGATTCACGTTGAGAGCGCTACCAAGTTTTTTTGGTGCCATTGTTGATGATCACAATTTCGTGCACCAAGTTTTTGGTGCCATTGCCGGGGATTGTTCGAGTATGGACAACTGACGGTTCGTCTTGTTGCTTAGATTAGGTAATTTTCTTTTAATTTTTCTTTTCAAAAAGTTTTCAAAAATATTTTTCAAAATTTTTTCTTTGTTTTCGAAAAATTATTCAAAATTTTTAAGAATGAATTCTAGTGTTTCATAAAGTATGTTGAAGCTTGGCTGGCTGTAAAGCCATGTCTAACTCAATTGGATTGAGGCTTCAAAACCATCAGCATTGAGACAAGTTAATTGGAATATCAGTTGTTACATGCCTGATTTATATCTTCTAAAGCTGGCTGGCTATTAAGCCATGTCCAACCCTTGGACTGGAGCTTTAGGCTAATATTGAAAGATTCCTGAAATTCTTATTAAAAATTTTGGATTTCTTATTTTCTTTTTTTTTCTATATGTTTTTCGAAAAAATTAAAAGAAAATCCAAAAAAATCATAAAATCATAAAAAACCAAAAATATTTTGTGTTTCTTGTTTGAGTCTTGAGTCAATTTTTAAGTTTGGTGTCAATTGCATGTTTTTAAAAAATTTATGCATTATTTTTTGAAAATTCATGCATTCATGGTGTTCTTCATGATCTTCAAGTTGTTCTTGGTAAGTCTTCTTGTTTGATCTTGATGTTTTCTTGTTTTGTGTCTTTTATTGTTTTTCATATGCATTTTTGCATTCATAGCGTCCATGCATTAAAGATTTCTAAGTTTGGTGTCTTGCATGTTTTCTTTGCATCAAAAATTTTTCAAAAATATGTTCTTGATGTTCATCATGATCTTCAAAGTGTTCTTGGTGTTCATCTTGACATTCATAGTATGCTTGCACGCATCATGTGTTTTGATCCAAAATCTTCATGTTTTGGGTCATTTTTATGTTTTTCTCTCTCATCATTAAAAATTCAAAAATAAAAAAATATCTTTTCCTTATTTCTCTCAAAAATTCGAAATTTTGGGTTGACTTGGTCAAAAATTTTTAAAATAAGTTGTTTTCTTGTTAGTCAAGTCAAAATTTCAATTTTAAAAATCTTATCTTTTCAAAACTTTTTCAAAACTCAAATCTTTTTCATTTTTTTTATATATATTTTCGAAAATTTCTTTTAAATTGATTTTCAAAATCTTTTTTTATCTTTATTTCATAATTTTTGAAATTACACTAACAATTAATGTGATTGATTCAAAAATTTGAAGTTTGTTATTTTCTTGTTAAGAAAGACTCAATCTTTAAATTCTAGAATCATATCTTTTAGTTTCTTGTTAGTTAAGTAATTAATTTTAATTTTAAAAATTAAATCTTTTTCAACCATATCTTTTTATCATATCTTTTTATCATATCTTTTATATCATATCTTTTTCAAAAAAAATTTGATTTCAAAATATCTTATCTAACTTCTTATCTTCTTATCTTTTCAAATTTGATTTTAATATCTTTTTCAACTAACTAATTAACTTTTTGTTTGTTTCTTATCTTTTTCAAAACCACCTAACTACTTTTCCCTCTCTACTTTTCGAAAATATCTCATCCCTTTTTCAAAATTCTTTTTAATTAACTAATTGTTTTAAATTTTAATTTTAATTCTATCTCACCTTTAATTTTCGAAAATCACTAACTACTTTTTCAAAATTTATTTTCAAAATTCCTTTCCTCTCCTCTTCTTCTATTTATTTATTTATTCACTAACACTTCTCTTCATCTCAAATCACTGCCTCTATCCTCACCCTTGTGTTTGGATTCTCCATTCTTCTTCACTCTTATTCCCTTTCTTCTTCTACTAATAATAAGGAACCTCTTTACTGTGACATAGAGGATTCCTCTTCCTTTTCTGTTCTCTTCTTTCTCATATGAGCAGGAACAAGGAAAAAGGCATTCTTGTTGAAGCTGATCCTGAACCTGAAAGGACTCTGAAGAGGAAATTAAGAGAAGCTAAATTACAATAATCCAGAGACAACCTTACTGAAATTTTTGAACAAGAAAAGGAGATGGCAGCCGAACCTAACAACAATGATGCAAGGAGGATGCTTGGTGATTATACTAAACCCACGTCCAAATTTGATGGAAGAAGCATCTCAATTCCTGCCATTGGAGCAAACAATTTTGAGCTGAAACCTCAACTGTTACTCTAATGAAACAGAACTGCAAGTTTCATGGACTTCCATCAGAAGATCCCTACCAGTTTTTAACTGAGTTCTTACAGATTTGTGATACTGTTAAGACTAATGGAGTAGATCCTGAAGTCTACAGGCTCATGCTTTTCCCTTTTGCTGTAAGAGACAGAGTTAGAACATGGTTGGACTCACAACCTAAAGATAGCCTGGACTCCTGGGATAAGCTGGTCACGGCATTTTTGGGTAAATTCTTTCCTCCTCAAAAGCTGAGCAAGCTTAGAGTGGATGTTCAAACCTTTAAACAAAAAGATGGTGAATCCCTCTATGAAGCTTGGGAAAGATACAAGCAGATGACCAAAAAGTGTCCTTCTGACATGTTTTCCAAGATGTCATTGGACCATTCTGTAGGTGGATCCATTCACCTAAAGAAAACGCCTGCAGAAGCTCAAGAACTTATTGACATGGTAGCAAATAACCAGTTCATGTACACTTCTGAGAGAAATTCTGTGAATAATGGGACGCCTCAAAGGAAGGGAGTTCTTGAAATTGATGCTCTGAATGCCATATTGGCTCAGAACAAAATGTTGACTCATCAAGTCAACATGATTTCTCAAAGTCTGAATGGATGGCAAAATGCATCCAACAGCACTAAAGAGGCATCTTCTGAAGAAGAAGCTTATGATCCTGAAAACCCTACAATGGCAGAGGTAAATTATATGGGTGAACCTTATGGAAACACCTATAATTCATGATGGAGAAATCATCCAAATTTCTCATGGAAGGATCAACAAAAGCCTCAACAAGGCTTTAATAATGGTGGAAGAAATAGGCTCAGCAATATCAAGCCTTATCCATCATCTTCTTAGCAACAGACAGAGAATTATGAACAGAATACCTCTAACTTAACAAATTTAGTCTCTGATCTGTCTAAGGCCACTTTAAGTTTCATGAATGAAACAAGGTCCTCCATCAAAAATCTGGAGGCACAAGTGGGCCAGCTGAGTAAGAAAATCACTGAAACCCCTCCTAGTACTCTCCCAAGCAATACTGAAGAAAATCCAAAAAGAGATTACAAGGCCATTGATATAATCAATATGGCCGAACCTAGAGAGGAAGGAGAGGACGTGAATCCCAATGAGGAAGACCTCATGGGACGTCTCTCAAGCAAGAAGGAGTTCTCTATTGAGGACCCACGGGAATCTGAGGCCCAAATAGAGACCATAGAGATTCCATTAAACCTCCTTCTGCCATTCATGAGCTCTGAAGACTATTCTTCCTCTAAAGAGGATGAAGATGTAACTGGAGAGCAAGTTGCTCAATATCTAGGAGCTATCATGAAACTGAATGCCAAGTTATTTGGTAATGAGACTTGGGAAGGTGAACCTCCCTTGCTCATTAGTGAACTAGATACCTGGGTTCAGCAAACTTTACCTCAAAAGAGACAAGATCCTGGCAAATTCGTAATACCCTGTACCATAGGCACCATGACCTTTGAGAAAGCTCTGTGTGACTTAGGGTCAGGCATAAATCTTATGCCACTCTCTGTAATGGAGAAGCTGGGGATCATTGAGGTACAACCTGCCATATTTTTATTGCAAATGGCAGATAAGTCAGTAAGACAAGCTTATGGATTGGTAGAGGACGTGTTGGTAAAGGTTGAAGGCCTTTACATCCCTGCTGATTTCATAATCTTAGACACTAGGAAGGAGGAGGATGAATGCATCATCCTTGGAAGACCTTTCCTAGCCACAGCAGGAGCTGTGATAGATGTTAACAGAGGAGAATTAGTCCTTCAATTGAATGGACACTACCTTGTGTTTAAGGCTCAAGCATCTTCTTCTTTAACAATGGAGAGGAAGCATGAAAAGCTTCTCTCAGTACAGAGTCAAACAAAGCCCCCACAATCAAACTCTAAGTTTGGTGTTGAATCCCCACATCCAAACTCTAAGTTTGGTGTTGGGAGTCTACAACATTGACCTGATCACCTGTGAGGCTCCATGAGAGCCCACTGTCAAGCTATTGACATTAAAGAAGTGCTTATTGGGAGGCAACCCAATTTTTAGTTATCTAATTTTATTTTATTTTCATTGTTCTTTTATGTTTTATTAGGTTCATGATCATGTGGAGTCACAAAAAAAAATATATTAAAATAAAAAAAAACATAATCAAAAATAGCAAAAGAAAAATCACACCCTGGAGGAAGGACTTACTGGCGTTTAAACGCCAGTAAGGAGCATCTGGCTGGTGTTCAACGCCAGAACAGAGCATGGATCTGGCGTTGAACGCCAGAAACAAGCAGCATCCTGGCGTTTAAATGCCAGGAATATACCCTGAGGAGAGTTGGCGCTGAACGCCAGAAACAAGCATGGAACTGGCGTTCAATGCCAGAAACATGCTGCAGCTGGGCATTGAACGCCCAGAACATGCATCACCTCGGCGTTTAAACGCCAGAATTGCATGCAAAGGCATTGTACATGCCTAATTGGTGCAGGGATGTAAATCCTTGACACCTCAGGATCTATGGACCCCACAGTATCATCTCAGGATCTGTGGACCCCACAGGATCCCCACCTACCATATTCTCCCCTCTTCTCAACATTCATCATCTCTTTCTAATAAACACTCTTCCCCAAAACCCTTCACCAATCACCTCAATCTCTCTTTCCAATTACCCCCTTCACCACTCACATCCATCCACTCTTTCCCATAAACCCCACCTACCTTCAAAATTCAAATTTTCTTTCCCACCCAAACCCACCCTAAATAGCCGAACATACTCCCTCTCCCCTCACTATATAAACCCCTTTATTCTCCTTAATTTTCACACAAAACACCTCCCTTTCATATACCTTGGCCGAATACACCTTTCTCCACTCTCCTCCATATTTTCTCTTCTTCTTCTTCTTTTCTTTCTTCTCTTGCTCGAAGGCGAGCAATATTTTAAGTTTGGTGTGATAAAAGCATAAGCTTTTTGTTTTTCTATTACCATTGATGGCACCTAAGGCTGGAGAAACCTCTAGAAAAGGGAAAGGGAAGATAAAAGCTTCCACCTCCGAGTCATGGGAGATGGAGAGATTCATCTCCAAAGCCCATCAAGACCACTTCTATGATGTTGTGGCTAAGAAGAAGGTGATCCCTGAGGTCCCTTTCAAGCTCAAGAAAAATGAGTTTCTGGAGATCCGACATGAGATTCAAAGAAGAAGTTGGGAAGTTCTGACCAACCCCATTCAACAAGTCGGAATCTTGATGGTTCAAGAGTTCTATGCCAATGCATGGATCACTAGGAACCATGATCAAAGTATGAACCCGAATCCAAAGAACTATATTACAATGGTTCTGGGAAAATACTTAGATTTTAGTCCGAAAAATGTGAGGTTGGCATTCAACTTGCCCATGATGCAAGGAGATGCACACCCCTACACAAGAAGGGTCAACTTTGATCAAAGGTTGGACCAAGTCCTTAGGGACATATGTGTTGAAGGAGCCCAATGGAAAAGAGACTCCAAAGGCAAGCCGGTTCAATTAAGAAGACTGGACCTCAAGCCTGTGGCTAGAGGATGGTTGGAGTTCATCCAACGCTCCATCATCCCCACTAGCAACCGATCTTAAGTTACTGTGGATCGGGCCATCATGATTCATAGCATTATGAATGGAGAGGAAGTAGAAGTTCATGAAGTCATCTCCCTTAAATTCTACAAAATAGCCGAAAAGCCCTCTACCTTGGCAAGGCTAGCTTTTCCTCATCTTATTTGCCATTTATGTTACTCAGCTGGAGTTATCATAGAAGGAGACATCCCCATTGAGGAGGATAAGCCCATCACTAAGAAAAGGATGGAGCAAACAAGAGAGCCCACTCATGGAACCCAAGAGACGCATGAGGAAGCTCATCACCAAAAAATCCCGGAGATGCCTCAAGGGATGCACTTTCCTCCCAATAACTATTGGGAACAACTCAACACTTCTCTTGAAGATTTGAGTTACAATATGGATCAATTAAGGGTGGAACATCAAGAGCACTCCATCATTCTCCATGAAATTAGAGAAGATCAAAGAGCAATGAGGGAGGAGCAACAAAGGCAAGGAAGAGACATAGAAGAACTCAAGAACATCATTGGTTCTTCAAGAAGAAAGCGCCACCATCACTAAGGTGGATTCATTCCTTGTTCTTATTTTTCTGTTTTTCAGTTTTTATGCTTATTATGTCATCTATATTTGTGTCTCTGTTACATGATCATTAGTATTTAGTAACTATGTCTTAAGGCTATAAATAATTCCATGAATCCTTCACCTCTCTTAAATGAAAAATGTTTCTAATTCAAAAGAACAAGAAGTACATGAATTTTGAAATTATCCTTAAATTTAGTTTAATTATATTGATGTGGTGACAATACTTTTTGTTTTCTGAATGAATGCTTGAACAGTGCATAATTTTGATCTTGTTGTTTATGAATGTTAAAATTATTGGCTCTTGAAAGAATGATGAACAAAGAGAATGTTATTGATAATCTGAAAAATCATGAAAATTGATTCTTGAAGCAAGAAAAAGCAGTGAAAAAGCAAAAGCTTGCGAAAAAAAAGCAAGCAGAAAAAGCCAATAGCCCTTAAAACTAAAAGGCAAGGGTAAAAAGGATCCAAGGCTTTGAGCATCAATGGATAGGAGAGCCCAAGTAAATAAAATCTAGGCCTAAGCGGCTAAATCAAGCTGTCCCTAACCATGTGCTTGTGGCATGCAGGTCCAAGTGAAAAGCTTGAGACTGAGTGGTTAAAGTCGTGATCCAAAGCAAAAAGAGTGTGCTTAAGAGCTCTGGACACCTCTAACTGGGGACTTTAGCAAAGCAGAGTCACAATCTGAAAAGGTTCACCCAGTAATGTGTCTGTGGCATTTATGTATCCGGTGGTAATACTGGAAAACAAAGTGCTTAGGGCCATGGCCAAGACTCATAAAAGTAGCTGTGTTCAAGAATCAACATACTTAACTAGAAGAATCAATTAACACTATCTGAACTCTAAGTTCCTATAGAAGCCAATCATTCTGAACTTCAAAGGAAAAAGTGAGATGCCAAAACTGTTCAGAAGCAAAAAGCTACAAGTCCCGCTCATCTAATTAGAACTAATATTCATTAATATTTTGGAATTTATAGTATATTCTCTTCTTTTTATCCTATTTGGTTTTCAGTTGCTTGGGGACAAGCAATAAATTAAGTTTGGTGTTGTGATGAGCGGATAATTTATACGCTTTTTGGCATTGTTTTTAGGTAGTTTTTAGAAGGATCTAGCTACTATTAGGGATGTTTTCATTAGTTTTTATGCTAAATTCACATTTTTGGACTTTACTATGAGTTTGCGTGTTTTTCTATGATTTCAGGTATTTTCTGGCTGAAATTGAAGGACCTGAGCAAAACTCTGATAAAAGGCTGACAAAGGACTGCTGATGTTGTTGGATTCTGACCTTCCTACACTCGAAATGGATTTTCTGGAGCTAAAGAATTTCAAATGGCGCGTTCTCAATGGCTTTGGAAAGTAGACATCCAGAGCTTTCCAGCAATATATAATAGTTCATACTTTATTCAAGATTTGACAACGTAAACCGGCGCTAAACGCCAGTTCCATGCTGCATTCTGGAGTCAAACACAAGAAACACGTCACGAACCAGAGTTGAACGCCAAAAACACGTTACAACTTGGCATTCAACTCCAAAAGAAGCCTCAGCTCGTGTAAAGATGAAGCTCAGCCCAAACACACACCATGTAGGCTCCGAAAGTGGATTTCTGCATCAATTACTTACTTTTGTAAACCCTAGTAGCTAGTTTAGTATAAATAGAACTTTTTACTATTGTATTAGACGTCTTTGGATTGGTCTTTGATTGTAAATTCTTTTGACCATTCAGTCTTCTGATCACGTTTGGGAGGCTGGCCATTCGGCCATGCCTGAACCTTCATCACTTATGTATTTTCAACGGTGGTGTTTCTACACACCATAGATTAAGGGTGAGGAGCTCTGCTGTACCTCAAGTTTTAATGTAATTACTACTATTTTCTATTCAATTCAGCTATTCCTTTTCTAAGATATTCGTTGCACTTCAACATGATGAATGTGATGATTCGTGACACTTATCATCATTCTCACCTATGAATGCGTGACTGACAACCACTTCCGTTCTACTTTAGACCGGGCGCATATCTCTTGGATTCCTTAATCAGAATCTTCGTGGTATAAGCTAGATTGATGGCGGCATTCATGAGAATCCGGAAAGTCTAAACCTTGTCTATGGTATTCCGAGTAGGATTCAGGGATTGAATGACTGTGACGAGCTTCAAACTCGCGATTGTTGGGCGTGATGACAAACGCAAAAGAATCAAGGGATTCTATTCCAACATGATCGAGAATCGACAGATGATTAGCCGTGCTGTGATAGAGCATTTGGACCTTTTTCACTGAGAGGATGGGATGTAGCCATTGACAACAGTGATTCCCTACATACAGCTTGCCATGGAAAGGGATAAGAAGGATTGAAGGAAGACAGTAGGAAAGCAGAGATCCAATAGGGACAAGCACCTCCACACACACTTATCTGAAATCCCCACCATTGAATTACATGAGTAACTCTATCTTTATTTTCTGTTTTATTTATTATTCGAAAACTCCATAACATTTACTATCCGCCTAACTGAGATTTACAAGATGACTATAGCTTGCTTCATACCAACAATCTCCGTGGGATCGACCCTTACTCACCTAAGGTATTAATTGGACGACCCAGTGCACTTGCTGGTTAGTTGTGGGGAGTTGTGACTAAGTGTGATTCACGTTGAGAGCGCTACCAAGTTTTTTTGGCGCTATTGTTGATGATCACAATTTCGTGCACCATAAAACAATCCACACACCTTGTATATATAGCATTACATGTTCGTTAGTTAACAACATTTCTTCAAGGAGAAACACTAAGATTTTAAGGGGCACCTTAAAAAAAATTTACATTGAGTTGAATGGAAACTCTTAATTTCTACTTGCATGACATTCATAACTGATATATGATTTATGAGCTTGAGAACACACAGCTCGTGAGTTTTGAGCTTAATTGTATGGTTGCATTCAAACCATAAATTTCATTCCTGTGTGTTTTGCCCTTCTTTTTCATTCTGGTGTTCTTTACTTTGCTTTAATCTATATGTCCAATATAGAATATAGATGCATACCAAGAGATGATTGAGGCATTATTTGTATTTATACCCACTTGTCCCAAATAAACCTACCTTTTATGCCATCCTTGTTAGCCCCCTTGAGCTTTTTAGTCCCCCTTCATTTTATAACCACATTACTAGCCTTAAGTCGAAAAACAAAATAAAAATCCCAAGTTGAATCCTTGGTTATCTTAAGATAGATATTGTGTATAATTTAAGTGTGGAAAATTTTATGGGAACATGGGATGATAGAAAAAGTAGGGAATTAAATTGAATAAGTTATTTGAAAATTTGGAAAGCATGCTCATGTGAAATCAAAACAATTAAGCTACCATGTGCAATTAAAAAAATTTATAAGGGGATACAAAAATTATCCCAAATGCTATTACAAAAAAAAATCAATGCACATGGGACAAAAGTAAAAAATAAAATGCATGAGCATGTAACACAAAAGTGGAAAGATTTGGGTAGGTGAAGAATTATGAAATTAGATATGTATATGTTAGGTGAAATATTAGACTAATTATTGATTCACTTATTAGCTCACTTAGCCTTATACATATACACTTACCTTCACCCTGGCCCCATTACAACCTTGAAAAGACCTCATGATTTTTGTATGTCTATATTCCATATTTGTTGATTGGTTAGATGAAGAACAAAGTTATAGAAAGTAAGGATAGAAAGAAGAATAAAGCGATTAACCCAAATAAACACCGAGTGACTAGAGAGTAAACACAAAATCCAGTGAGGGTTCAATAGCTCATTCTCATATGTCCATGTTTAATTGTTGATTGTCTTGCAAGTTGTGAACTATGTTAACTCAACTCAATTGTAATTGTGCTTTAATATGATTTGGCCCTAATTGTACGTACATGATCCCTTGAAGATATAAATTAATTTAACTACATGTATGCCTTATATGTAAGTGAATAACAACTAGATTTGCATGACTCATTTAGGTAGTTACATTTAGAGTAGATTGCATTGCATATGATTCCACCATTTTACCTTTACTCTTTTCTCTTGGATTTAGCATGAGGACATGCTATTGTTTAAGTGTGGGGAGGTTGATAAACCACTATTTCATGATAAATCTTGTGCTTAAATTGAATAATTTTATCAACTTTTCACCTACTTATTTATATGAATTTGCATAGTTTTGCAATTCCTTCCTTATGATATGACATGTGAGAAAACATGTTTCTTATGCTTTAAAATAATCAAATTTAATTATCCTTTATTACCATTCGATGCCGTGATTTGTGTGTTGAGTACTTTCAGGTTTTATAGGACAGGAATGACTTAAAAGATGGAAAGGAAACATACAAAAATGGAAGGAAAGCACAAATTAGAGTTTTGGAGAAACTGGCAGGGACGCGTCTGCATGGACGACGCGAACGCGTGCTTAGCGCAAAAGAGAATCGACGCGAGTGCCTGGATGACGCGAACGCGTGACTCGCAAAACGCAACTAATGCGGACGCATGACTGACGCGACCGCGTGGAAGAGCAACACTCCAGATGACGCGACGGCTTGACCCACGTGGACGCGTGACGTGCGCGATCTGCAGAATTTGCAGAAGTCGGCCCTAGCAACTTCTGGGCCCTTTTTGGCCCAGATCCAAGCCCAGAAAACACAGATTAAAGGATTATAAATGGAGGAATCCATCCATTCATATAAGGGATACTGGATACATCATACAACATACATTCATACATAGTTTTAGGATTTAGATGTAGTTTTTAGAGAGAGAGGTTCTCTCCTCTCTCTTAGGATTAGGATTTAGAATTTCTCTTGATTTTAGGATTATCTCATCTTCATATCAGGTTCAATATTCCTTTATTTTGACTTCTCTTATTCGTTAATTATATATGTTGCCAAATTGGCTTATGGACCATTCATGTTATGATTTTCTTAATTAATACACATTGAGGTATTTCAGACTTATGATTGCTTTTCCTTATTTATAATTTAGATTATTTACTATTGGCTTTGGTTGATTAATTGGTAACTCTTGAGTTGTCAAACTCATCGTGATTGATAATTGTTATCTTTGCTGATTAATTTAGATTCCTATAACTCTAGTCTTTCCTTAAGGAGTTGACTAGGACTTTAGGTGTTGAATTAATTTGTCCACTTAACTGATCTTTATAGTTAGAGGTTGACTAAGTGGGAGCAAAAGTACAATTCTCATCACCATTGATAAGGATAACTAGGATAGGATTTCCAGTTTTCATATCTTGCCAAGAGTTTTCTTTGTTATTAATTTATTAATTTCTGTAACCCATTTCTCTTGCTCAAAACCCTTTTAAAAACCCAAAAACACTATTTTCCATAACCAATAATAAAACACACTTCCCTGCAATTCCTTGAGAAGACGACCCGAGGTTTGAATACTTTGGTTAGTTATTTTTATTGGGTTTGTTACTTGTGACAACCAAACGTTTGTACGAAGGGATTTTCTATTGGTTTAGAAGCTATACTTACAACGCGACTATTTGTATAAAATTCTTTACTAGCAAAAATCCTAACGTCAGCGTTCAACACCCAAAGAGCCATCAGAGCTGGTGTTAAACACCAGTAAAGGCACACCCTTTGAGTGTTCAATACCTACTTAGGAAATCCCTATCCAAGAACTAAAAGAAGCCAAGGCTCATATAGAGATCATAGAGGTTCCTTTGCATGCACTTCTGCAATGCATGAGTTTTCATGAATACTCATCCTCTGATGAGGATGAGGATACTAGGGAAGAGCAAGTTGCTTGGTACCTAGGAACTCTCATGAAGTTGAATGTCAGGCTATTTGGTATAAAGCCTTTGGAGGAAAAACCTCTACTGCTTACCAAAGAGCTAAATGCTTTGGTTCAGTAGAAGCTACCTCAAAAGCTTCTGTGTGACCTAGGGTCAAGTATAAACCTCATGCCACTCTCTGTAATGGAGAAGCTGGGAATATTTGAGGTACAAGCTGCAAATATCTCATTAGAGATGGCAGACAAGTCAACAAAGAAGCTCTATGGCTTAGTAGAGGATGTCTTGGTAAAGGTTAAAGACCACTACATCTCTGCAAACTTTATAATCTTGGATATTGCAGAGGATGGGGATGAATCTATCATCCTCGGAAGACCTTTCCTAGCAATTGCAAATGCCATGATTAATGTGGCAAAGGGAGAAATGGTTTTCCAACTAGGAGAAGACTACATCTTATTCAAGATGTCCAACCCTAATTTTCCTTTGAGAAAAGAGTGATAACTGTGCAACACCTAGTGTTTCAACCTTCTCTTTCAGTGTAGAGCATTACTAAGCCCCCAAACATCAATTAAAAGTTTGGTGTTGGGCAGCCATTAATAAGCACTGAGAATAAAGGTACTAGAAAGAAAGTACCTAAAGGCTGGAGGGACAAGAAAGTCCCCACCGAAGGCCTCTCACTTGGCATAAGAGTTGTCTTCACCAAGAAACCAGTCATACCATATACAGTGAGTCGTATCCTGTCTCTAGAGCATGTGGAGCTCATTCATGAGAAGACAGGAAGAAAGTTCACTTTAAGGGACAAAATTCTGAGCCCATACTCACCTCTGTAAGGAGCTAACTGTCAAGCTAATGACGTTAAGGAAGCGCTTGTTGGGAGGTAACCCAACCCTAATTAAATATTTTTATTTCTTTTAATTCCTTAATTTTGTTTTTCTTTAAGTTATTTCTTTAGGGTCATGATCATGTGCAGCAGTCAGAACAGAGACAGAAATGTTAAGCAGTGAAAATAGAACACTCTAGATGGAGTGTTGCTAGCGTTGAACGCCCAGCCAATGCTGAACGCTAGCCAGGGAGCAGACCCTGGGCGTTCAAACGCTAGTGCAGAGGGCAGAAAATCTGAATTCCCTAGCCTTTCAGGACCAGTGGGCCCACAACATCTTTACCTACCCCACTTCTTCTTTCTTACTTTCACACTTCCCGATACACTCTTCCCTATAAACCCTAGCCCAATCATATCCATAACATTTCCTCAAAACCATCATAACTCCCACCAACCCTCACCCAATTCAAAATCAAATTTCCCACCCATTTTCCCCACCTATAATCGAACCGAACCCTAGCCCACTCCTATAATAAATACCACTCATTCTACCCCTGCATACACACACCTTTCATACACCTATAAGCCCCCATTTGGCCGAGCCCTCCTTCTCCCTCCATCTTCCTCTATTTTTCTTCTTCTTCTACTCCATTCTTCTCTTTTCTTTATTCTTGCTCGAGGACGAGCAAAGTTTTAAGTTTGGTGTTGGAAAAGCCTAGCTTTTTTCTTTCCATTCCCATTCATGGCACCCAAGGTTGGAGAACCCTCTAGAAAGAGGAAAGGAAAGGCCGTAGCCACCACCTCCGAATCTTGGGAGATGGAGAGATTCATTACCAAAGCTTACCAAGACTATTTCTATGAAGTAGTGGCAGAGAAGAAGGTGATCCCTGAGGTCCCTTTCAGGCTCAAGAAGAATGAGTATCCGGAAATCCGAAGAGAGATCCAGAGAAGAGGTTAGGAAGTCCTAACCAATTCTATTCAAGAAGTTGGGATTTTAATGGTGCAAGACTTCTATGCTAATGCATGGGTTACTGGTGCACGAAATTGTGATCACTACAACTTCGCACAACTAACCAGCAAGTGCACTGGGTCGTCCAAGTAATACCTTACGCGAGTAAGGGTCGATCCCACGGAGATTGTTGGTATGAAGCAAGCTATGGTCACCTTGTAAATCTCAGTCAGGCAGACTCAATTGGATATGGTGATGAACGAATAAAGCATAAAGATACAGATAGAGATACTTATGTAATTCATTGGTAGGAACTTCAGATAAGCGTATGAAGATGCCTTCCCTTCCGTCTCTCTGCTTTCCTACAGTCTTCATCCAATCCTTCTTACTCCTTTCCATGGCAAGCTCGTGTAGGGTTTCACCATTGTCAGTGGCTACCTCCCATCCTCTCAGTGAAAGCGATTGGCATATGCCCTGTCACGGCATAGCGGAATTCAGCTGTCGGTTCTCGGTCAGGCCGGAATAATATCCATTGATACTTTTGCGTCTGTCACTAACGCCCCGCCTGCTAGGAGTTTGAAACATGTCACAGTCATTCAATCATTGAATCCTACTCAGAATACCACAGACAAGGTTAGACCTTCCGGATTCTCTTGAATGCCGCCATCAGGTCCTGCCTATACCACGAAGATTCCGATTAAAGAATCCAAGAGATATTCACTAGAGCTTTGATTGCTTGTAGAACAAGAATGGTTGTCAGTCACCTTGTTCATAGGTGAGAATGATGATGAGTGTCACGGATCATCACATTCATCAAGTTGAAGAACAAGTAATATCTTGGACAAAGAACAAGCGGAATTGAATAGAAGAACAATAGTAATTGCATTAATACTCGAGGTACAGCAGAGCTCCACACCTTAATCTATGGTGTGTAGAAACTCCACCGTTGAAAATACATAAGAACAAAAGTGATCATTGGTTTCGGCCCCAGAGAGGGAACCAGAAGAACCAAGATGAAAATACAATAGTAAAAGGTCCTATATATAGAAAACTAGTAGCCTAAGGTGTACAGAGATGAGTAAATGACATAAAAATCCACTTCCGGGCCCACTTGGTGTGTGCTTGGGCTGAGCATTGAAGCATTTTCGTGTAGAGACTCTTCTTGGAGTTAAACACCAGCTTTTATGCCAGTTTGGGCGTTTAACTCCCATTTAGGTGCCAGTTCCGGCGTTTAACGCTGGAATTTCTTGAGGTGACTTTGAACGCCGGTTTGGGCCATCAAATCTTGAGCAAAGTATGGACTATCATATATTGCTGGAAAGCCCAGGATGTCTACTTTCCAACGCCGTTGAGAGCGCGCCTATTGGGCTTCTGTAGCTCCTGAAAATCCACTTCGAGTGCAGGGAGGTCAGAATCCAACAGCATCTGCAGTCCTTTTGAGTCTCTGGATCTGATTTTTGCTCAGATCCCTCAATTTCAGCCAGAAAATACCTGAAATCACAGAAAAACACACAAACTCATAGTAAAGTCCAGAAAAGTGAATTTTAATTAAAAACTAATAAAAATATACTAAGAACTCAACTAAAACTACTAAAATCATACTAAAAACAATGCCAAAAAGCGTATAAATTATCCGCTCATCACAACACCAAACTTAAATTGTTGCTTGTCCCCAAGCAACTGAAAATCAAATAAGATAAAAAGAAGAGAATATACTATAGACTCCAAATTATCAATGAAACTTAGCTCCACATTAGATAAGCGGGACTAGTAGCTTTTTGCCTCCGAACAGTTTTGGCATCTCACTTTATCCTCTGAGGTTCAGAATGATTGGCTTCTTTAGGAACTCAGAATCCAGATAGTGTTATTGATTCTCCTAGTTAAGTATGATGATTCTTGAACACAGCTACTTATTGAGTCTTGGCCGTGGCCCAAAGCACTCTGTCTTCCAGTATTACCACCGGATACATACATGCCACAGACACATAATTGGGTGAACCTTTTCAGATTGTGACTCAGCTTTGTTAAAGTCCCCAATTAGAGGTGTCCAGGGTTCTTAAGCACACTCTTTTTTTGCCTTGGATTACAACTTTATTTCTTTCTTTTTCTTTCTTTTTCTCTTTCTCCTTTTTTTTTCGTTTTTCTCCTTCTCTTTTTTTTTTTTGTATTCACTGCTTTTTCTTGCTTCAAGAATCATTTTTTTTATGATTTTTCAGATCCTCAGTAACATGTCTCCTTTTTCATCATTCTTTCAAGAGCCAACAATTTTAACATTCATGAACCACAAATTCAAAAGACATATGCACTGTTTAAGCATACATTCAGAAAACAACAAGTATTGTCACCACATCAAACTAATTAAGCTAGTTTTAAAGATGAATTTGAAATCCTGTACTTCTTGTTCTTTTGTGATAAAAACAGTTTTCATTTAAGAAAGGTGATGGATTCATATTCATAGCTTTAAGGCATAGGCACTAAGACACTAATGATCATAAGACACAAACATGGATAAACATAAAGCATAATTTTCGAAAAACAGAAAAATAAAGAACAAGGAGATTAAAGAACGGGTCCACCTTAGTGATGGCGGCTCTTTCTTTCTCTTGAAGATCCTATGGAGTGCTTGAGCTCCTCACTGTCTCTTCCTTGTCTTTGTTGCTCCTCTCTCATGATTCTTTGATCTTTTCTAATTTCATGGAGGAGGATGGAATGTTCTTGGTGCTCCACCCTTAGTTGTCCCATGTTGGAACTCAATTCTCCTAGGGAGGTGTTTGATTTGCTCCCAATAGTCTTATGGAGGAAAGTGCATCCCTTGAGGCATCTCAGGGATTTCTTGATGAGAGGGGTCTCTTGTTTGCTCCATCCTTTTCTTAGTGATGGGCTTGAGGTCATGCCTTCTCAGTTGAACCGGCTTTGGATGCCATAAATTGTTATGGAAAAACAAAAAGCAATGCTTTTACCACACCAAACTTAAAAGGTTTGCTCGTCCTCGAGCAAAAGAAGAAAGAAGAGAGTAGAAGAAGAAGAAATGGAGGAGAGGGGAATGGCTTTTGTGTTTGGCCAAAGAGGGGGAGAAGTGGTGTTTAGGTTGTGTGAAAATGAAGGGTGGATGTGAGTGGTGAAGAGGTATTGAGGTGATTGGTGAATGGGTGAAGAAGAAGAGAGGGTGGTGGGGTTGGTGGGGATCCTGTGGGGTCCACAGATCCTTAGGTGTCAAGGAAAAGTCATCCCTGCACCAAATGGCATTCAAAATCACGTTTTGAGGCATTTCTGGCGTTAAACGCCGGGCTGGTGCCCATTTCTGGCGTTTAACGCCAGGTTCTTGCCCTTTCCTGGCGTTTAACGCCAGTCTGGTGCCCCTTTCTGGCGTTAAACGCCCAGAATGGTGCCAGACTGGGCGTTAAACGCCCAACTGCTAGCCTCACTGGCGTTTAAACGCCAGTGAGTTCTTCCTCCAGGGTGTGCTATTTTTCTTCCTGTTTTTCATTATGTTTTTGCTTTTTTCATTGATTTTGTAACTTCTTATGATCATCAACCTACAAAAAAGATAAAATAACAAAAGGAAATAGTTAATTATAAAACATTGGGTTGCCTCCCAACAAGCGCTTCTTTAATGTCATTAGCTTGACAGAGGACTCTCATGGAGCCTCACAGATACTCAGAGCCATGTTGGAACCTCCCAACACCAAACTTAGAGTTTGAATGTGGGGGTTCAACACCAAACTTAGAGTTTGGTTGTGGCCTCCCAACACCAAACTTAGAGTTTGACTGTGGGGGCTCTGTTTGACTCTGATTTGAGAGAAGCTCTTCAAGCTTCTTCTCCATGGTGACAGAGGGATATCCTTGAGCCTTAAACACAAAGGATTCTTCGTTCACTTGAATGATCAGTTCACCTCTATCAACATCAATCACAGCCTTTGCTGTGGCTAGGAAGGGTCTGCCAAGGATGATGGATTCATCCATGCACTTCCCAGTCTCTAGGACTATGAAATCAGTAGGGATGTAATGGTCTTCAACTTTTACCAAAACATTCTCTACAAGTCCATGAGCTTGTTTTCTTGAGTTGTCTGCCATCTCCAATGAGATTCTTGCAGCTTGTACCTCAAAGATCCCTAGCTTCTCCATTACAGAGAGAGGCATGAGGTTCACACTTGACCCTAA
Source organism: Arachis stenosperma (assembly GCF_014773155.1). NCBI lineage: Eukaryota > Viridiplantae > Streptophyta > Magnoliopsida > Fabales > Fabaceae > Arachis > Arachis stenosperma. Next base: position 110,210,919 of record NC_080381.1, on the reverse strand, counting down.
GTCACACAGGGCCTTCTTGAAGGTCATGGTGCCTATGGTACAAGGTATGGAAAACTTCCCAGGATCTTGTCTCTTTTGAGGTAATTTCTGCCTAGACAAGTCATCCAGTTCTTTGGTAAGCAAAGGGGGTTCATCCTCCCAAGTCTCATTTCCAAATAACTTGTCATTTAGCTTCATGATTG